>NC_140466.1:795000-1070000 GCF_051167445.1 Perissodus microlepis
CTGCAGCTGCCCGCGGCCTGCCTGAACAGAACGATTACAGCATTATAGCGAAGGAGCGATCCAGACGAACGACTGGGTTTTTAATCCTTTTAATCTCAGTTCTGTGAAACATCAATAATAAAACTTTTCCACGTCCGTCCTGCTGTCAGGATCCCGCTGCACACAAACATATTAACACAAAACCAGTCCAGGAAGTAGATCCTGCGTGATCAGCGCCTGATGGACGTGGCTAACGTCTGGAGCTACACCAGCTTCTGCTTCTTGCGAGCCTGAAACTGCTGCGTTTTGCTTTTGATGGATCTGACGAGCAGCGACAGACTCGGGTCCATCTGCGTCGTTGTCGCCCGAGCGTCAGACTCTGCTTCCCGACTTTTCCCGTCGCTCTCCGCCTGCGTGGGCGTGACCTCCTGAGCGCCCTCCAGGCGCCGCTGCTCCTCCTCCCGCCGGCGCTGCTTCTCAGCTACGATGCTCTGCGTGGCTTTGGTCTTCTTGTAGCTGGGGTGGGAGGGGTCCAGGTTGAAGAGATGGGAGGTGAACATGGCCTGGAAACGAGGGTCTTTAACGTCCACCTGCAGAGAGGGAGAGACGGGACATTTAGCTCCAGGTGTATCGTGAGGTCAGTTTCACGCACACCTGAGCCTGGATTGGCCCAGACGGGTCTGAAGGTCAGTGCCATCGTTTCCCACTGCGGTCACATCATGTGACCTGCTGCCATCAGCCAAACGATGCAGACCAACCAATCCTGCACAAACAGACTGAGGAGCAGCCGTTTGCCCCGAGCGTGACCTCCATCACCCCCACCCACCCAATGCTACATGCAGAATAACTCCATCACTGCACTCAAACTTAATCACTAAGGTTAATCATTTATTTATGATTAACCACGCCCCCTCCCGCCACGACAGTAGGCCAAACGAAGCACACGGAGCATCAGCTATGGTTCGTACGTGCTGTGTTGTCGGTTGCAACGTTAGATCACGCGATCGTCAAGGCAAGAAGCTGGAAAATCGCCTCTCTTTCCATCGTTTCCCCTCCTGGAGGCAACGGGGGGACCTCATGTATCCGATATTACTAAACGAAGACGTCAGGCTTGGATTGCAGCGCTCACACGAGCGGATATCGAGTTCTCTGCCATCCCCAATTTTTTGTTGGTTTGCTCGCACATTTTCTTTCCGGTGAGTTCTAAATTAATTCATATCTCTCTTAAAAGGCTTTTAGTGTTATTTTGAATGCGCTGAGGTCATAGGTCATCCTAATAAAACATCCTAATGTGTGATGCTGCAGAGCCACGTCATGTTGACGGAGGAGCTTATTATTATTTGGCATTATTGCAGGCAAACCAGCATATGAAACGCATGTAAGAAATCCAGACTGGGCTCCAGCGCTGCACACGGGGCACGAGCTGTGTCAGACTCTGACCGGCACACAGCACTGCTCGATGAGATTGTGAAGGTTTGCTGTGTTTTGGTGAACATGTGCCCCAGTGTGGCTGTCAAACCAGGGCCAATGACACTTGCTCTTGTTGAATATTCATAAAACTGCTGTGCTGCATGTACAGTTCATTGTAAATAATTGTACTTTCTGTGAAGTGGTTTCAATAAAACAGAAAAGAAAAGTATGTTCACATGTGCGTAGCAAGAACAGCTGGCACCAATCGTGGATCGTTCATCTAGAGCTGCTGAGGAGAAGTTAATGTTATGAGCAACCTCTGGCTGTATCCTGGTCACATGGTCAACGTACTCACAACGTGGAGGCTTAAAAACGGCCAAATCTCGTACCCAACCGTTTGTGAATCAGATGTGCGCCTCCAGGAATTTATAATTACGAAAATGATTCGCCGTGTATGCGCCGACTCCACAGACAAGGTACGCGAAAATATGGGGATAGGACAACGGCGGTAGGCTGTCCGGGTTTCCGCTCCACTGCCTTTTTTCAGACGGGTCCACATTACCGATGCACGCTCTTTTTCCAGTTACCGTCTCCTGGCATCTGGGCGCAACCGGTCGCGATACAGCCCTTTGTCTTTTGCGCTGATTTTAAGGTTCTGGCGGTCCTGCTCCCAACACAGTGTGTTTGTTTTGATTTGTAGCCTTCTGACATGGCGCCGCGATCCCACAATGCACTGCGGCGTGACGTCAACTCCAAAGCCCTATTGTCTGTAAAAGCAGGGAGCCTGAATTTTGGCCAACAGCGAGCCTGGATCACTGCATCTCATCAGCTCATACGTGAGTTCAGCTGTTCTCGGCCTCGCGTGTTCACATCAGCACGTCGTTCACTTTCATTTGAATCCTGTTCAGTTCAGGCAACCACAGAATCACAGAGGTCAAAGGTTAAGCTGGCGCCTCTCTACAGTTTTCAGCCAGCAGCCGTTGAGAGTATGCTCACCTGGAAGTGGTCGTCCTCCGGCAGCTCCTCCCCTTTCTTCAGCAGCTTCTTCCTCTTCTTCTTGCTCAGGTTCTGCTGCTCCACGATCTTGTCGTAGTTGAAGTGTTTGTGTTTGTCGTCGTCGTCCATCAGCAGAGCCATCTGAGCCTGGAAACACACACACAGTTTATGTGGGACAGGCCGAAACGATCAGATCCAGAACCAGCCCGGCCGAGGCGCGACCTCTGACCTTCTGTTTCTGCAGCTCCTCCTCCTCCTCGGCCGTCCGTCGCTCTTCCTCCTGCTTCTTCTTTTTCTTCCCTTTCTGTTTCTTCTTCATGTCTGCAGAGACAAAATCAGAGACCCTGAAACTCTGTTGGTGGACACGGACACACACACACACACACACACACACACACACACACACACACACACACACACAAACACGCACCTGCAGCACCGAGCTCCTCGGAGAAGAAGGGGTCGCTGAGGTCGACGTCTGAAGGAAGCTCGTCGTCGCTGAGCGCTCCCTCGCCCGCTCCCTCGCCCGCTCCCTGATGAAGAGAAACCATCAGACAGGTCAGTGACATCATCACACTTGGATATGATCGGCGTGAATACAAACGTCTCAGGCTCAGCATAAAGAGGCTCAGAGGCGTTCTTCAGTGGCCAATCAGGCTGCAGCCTCAGGATGATGTAAGCAACACGTGTTGGACTGAAACCAGAACAAACTCGAATTCTCAGCAGGCCTGTCTGCACGAAGATTCAAGCAGCGTCTGACCTGCTCCTGCTCCAATAACCTGCATTATCCGGGACCGGGACCGGGACCAGGACCGGGACCGGGACCAGGACCGGGACCAGGACCGGTTTATAATTACAGCTGATCACAGATAATTTGGCGCTCCTGCAGCGTTAGCCTCACTCGGCGAACTGCTGATGTTCGGTTTTCCAAAACTGATTCAGGAAATTGATCCGACATATCAAAGTAAAAGCAGCAGCTCTCACAGCGGAGCATCGTGGACTCCACATCGAGTGATGTAAGAATGCCGCTACTAACGAAGGCTGGAACGTTCCATCTAACAAAGACGCCGTTTGCGTCTGCAAGCCACGCCCTCACCTGTTTACTCTCACACTTCTTCTGCTTCTTCTTCTCTCTCTTCTTCTGCAGGAACTCCTCCCAGGGCGTCAGCACGTCTTTGGCCTCCAGCTTCTTCTTCACCAGCTGCTCCGTCGTCTCCTTCAGGCCTGCGGCGTAGAGAAAAACACTTTTAAAACAAGCCCCGCCTTCAGGCCCGACCTCTCCTCATGTTAAGAAAGCAGGAAGTGAGGCTGCGTGCTCGTACCTGGCACCCAGGTGACCTCCATCTCCATGTCTTTGTCCTCCTGCACCTTCTTCTCTTTCTCCTGGATGCCTTTCAGCAGCTCTCTGTACTTGGAGATCTGCTCCTCGCTCTTCTTCTTCTTCTCCTCCGCCTCCACGACGCGCTCGTCTGTCCGGCACAAACACAGCACACCTGCTCGGCGCTGCTTTCACATTTCAGCAGTCAGAAAACCGTCATGTTCTCGTGTTTCTCACCTGCCGCCATCTTCACGTCCTCTTCAAAGGCTCCGTCACCACCACCTTCCTCCTCCTCTTCGCTGGAGGAGGCCAGGTAGGCTCTGAAGTCCATGTCCAGCAGCTCGTCTTTGTTGAACTTCCTGTTTAGGGCCGTCACGCGCTCGTGATCGGTTTCATCCCACGTCAGCTGCACCTGATCGGGTTGACACAAACACGTCACCGCCCGCTGCACGGATCTGAGCTCCTGCCCTCACGTCAGCTCTGAGTAACAAACTTCATTCGCACAGGTGAACCCGCCTGACATCATCGCACCTGTAAAGTCTGCGAACACTCTTCCTGTCGCCTCCGATGGCGAGCGTCGGGGAAGCGCTTACCTTCGAGGTGGCGGTCGCAGACGAGGTGAAGAGCTTGGGCGTGTAGGCCGACAGGTTTACGTCCGTCGCCGCGTCTTTGGGCTCCTCGTCAAACTTCACGTCATCGGGAACGAAGCTGCTCGTATAAGGAGAAGAAGACAAGCCGTGAGAACGACCTTCTAACGTCGATAATCGACATTGAAGCTGAACAACGTGACGCGTTTGGCTTTCATTAACAAGCTGGAACAAATCTGTGTGTAACTATTGGATGATTAACGCGCGTGTCATCATGGTGACCCTGCAGCGCGTGCACTCTGACCTTTGAACTAAAGTTCATGGATGGAAGCTCAGCTGGGGGCCGGGAATGTTAAGTAAATACTCAGATCCTGGCTTCCCTGCAGACGTCCGATTCAGGAACGACTACATCTAAAAACCTTCATTATGGAATAACTGAAACTGGGAAAGCTGGAAGTTTATCAACACATGAATCACTTCTTTAGACTGCTCGGTGACACGCAGGTCCGAGCGCAGCTAAAGTCCACTCGCTGCGCTCGGATCAGTTTTCGCTAACGTGCGCGCGTTGCTTCGATGCCGTTTGCTGACGTACCGCAGGTCGAGGACGGAGCAGCTGCTCTCGTACTCGTAGCCGTCGCACTCCTCGTAGATCTTCGCCGCCGTCTGGGCCGAGTCGCACTCCGCCACGGCGTAGAAATACTTCAGACGCTTGAACTGGTAGTCCCGCAGCTTCTCCCTGTAAACCCTGAGAGCACACAACACCCATGACCGTCTGACAGGTCAGCAGGGAGCCCCGCCCACCTGATACTGCACAGCTGTTTTTAAGTGTACACAGAATCACTGGAGTCCAAATGCAGCTTGTTTCAAAGCAATAAGGTTACAGTTACTCTCCAGCCACTTCATTAGGTACACCTGTGCATCTGCTTGTTAATGCAAATACCTGATCAGCCAATCACAGGGGAGCAGCTCAGCGCATGCAGACATGCTGAAGTTTAAACTGAGGACCCGACTGATGAAGAAAGGAGGTTTCAGAGACCATGAAAGTGTCACGGTTGTGTTTCTGCTGATCTGCAGCGAGCAGCGGCTCCCTGGGTGAAACGCTAGCAGAGGCGCTGCTGTGATGGCGTGGAGCGCTGCTCCAGCAAAGCTCAGGTCATCTCAGACGGTTTCTAGAACACCACGATGAGTTTGCTGCACTCACGGCTTCCGCAGACTCACTACAGCACCTGTGCGATGATGTCATGATGATGTCACTCCAGCAGATGTTGAATCTGATGCATGAAGAATTGAGAGTGCAGGGTGTACCTAATGAAGTGGCCTGCATATTCATGTAATCCACCTTTTTATGTTGACTATGGGCTCAAAATGTGGTCATAAATATTTTGTACTTGTAAAAAAGATTTGTGTGTGCGTAAAAAAGATTTGTGTGTGCGTAAAGAAGATTTGTGTGTGGACTTAGAAAAAAAACCCTGCAAGTTACAAGTACGAATTTTGACCCTATTTTTCTTCCTTTCATCTGATTGGTCAATGTCATGTCAATCACAAATGTAACAATCCAATCAGAGAACAGATGGGTTTGGCTGTTGGAGGGGAGCTTTTTTTGAACTGCAGGTCCTTGAAGGGAATAAATGCCCTTTTACATGCCAACCCAGCGTTTTCCTTCATCACCACGAAGGAAAACAGTCTGTGGTCGTCCGAGTTTGGTGATTTTTGTGTCACAGGTCTACGTGTTTAATACAGGGACTTCCACAGCCTTTTCAACAGTGCTGCGGACCGCGGGGTGGGGGCGGGCAGTGTTTTGGAAATGACAGTCTTCATTACAAAGCTTTCTTCGTTATGAATTAGCATACATGTTTTTATTGAACATTTGAAGAACCAGCAAAAAAAACAGAAACTCTTGTAGAGGACATAAAGTCAGAGATAGAAAAGACAAGGAGCAGGTGCATCTAGTACAGGTAGAGCTGCTGCACACAGAGCCCAGCAGCCAGCAACAAATTCTGGATCCTTAGCTTTTAGTTAGCAGTTAGCATTAGCAGCACATCCTGCGTCTGATGTGAAAGGACTTTTATGCTGCGCACTGTGACTCACAGCAATGGTCCCGGGTCAGCCCTGACTTTGTGTTAAACTAATCCTAAAGTAATAATGGTGTTTCTAACCACTGATATAGCACAACTTTATCCTTTCAACAGCTGCTGAAAGTTAGGGGACCTAGCTGCTATCGGATATTTATATAGAGATCCTCCAGCTTCAAACTGTATCACCCTTCAAGGACCTGCAGTTCAGAAAAGCGCCCCTCTGACAGCCAAACCCATCTGTTCTCTGATTGGATTGTTACATTTGTGATTGACATGACATTGACCAATCAGATGAAAGGAAGAAAAATAGGGTCAAAATTCGTACTTGTAACTTGCAGGGGTTTTTTGGGCTAAGTCCACACACAAATCTTTTTTACACATACAAAATATTTATGACCACATTTTGAGCCCATAGTTGACAAGCCAACAAACGTCCCGCCGGTGCCGAACCATCAGAGAGCCGACGCAGCCTCGTGACACAAACCTTCCCACAAGCTGCTCGACTAACAAAGTCTGGCTGAAAACTGCATCTAAATCCCGCCTCTCTGTGACATCATCATTACCTCTCCTCCTCCGTGTCGTCCTCCGAGTCGTCGGGCAGCGCCTTCAGCTCCATCGGTCCCTGACTCTCCTCCGCCTTCAGCCTCTCCTCCCCAAACTCTGACGGGTAGATCTGCAAGCATAACCCAGCATGCACTGTGCTGATCACCAGCACTTCCCGGCTCCGCCCACACACAGACAAACCCACGCAGGTCTCCTTACCTTCACAGAGAGCACGGCGCCGCCTTTGGGCGTGAAGGATTGGAGCAGAGCCAGCAGGTCTCGGGCCTTCAGCCGGTCCCAGTCCATGTTGCAGACGGCGAGCCGCGCCGACACCTGACACGGTGAGATCGTGTTAGCAACGTTTCCCGGTGGCGCAGACTAACCTTTGACCTTCAGCCTTTACCGCACGCAGCATCACCTCGTCGCTCCGCGGCGCGTCTTTGCACAGCTCCCCCCAGTCGTGTTCGATCTCCTCTTCCTCTTTCCTCAGGATGGCGCCCACGTCGTCCTCGTCGTCTTCGTCCGAGCTCGTCTCGATGTTGCCCTTCCCCCGGGCCAGATCCGGCCCGCTGTCGCTGTCGTCCCCCGAATCCAGGCCCGACTCCTCTTCATCAGATCCACTCGCCTCGTCACTCTGCGCCTCCTCCTCCTCATCAGAGACGCTTAGGTCATCTTCATCCTCCTCTGCAGACCGCTGCTCATCATCATCTTCATCACCTGCATCAGCATCGAACAGAAGAGAGACGGTCAAATCATTCCTGACACGCTTACCTGAGCAGGGTCAAAGGTCACCTGGACACCCCTCAATCATCCACACAGTGTTGCTATGGTAACGGCGTGTTTTTACCTGAAGTTCATTAACATGAAAACATCTCCTGACCTTCCGAGAGACTCGCTGCTCCTTTAGGCTGCTCTGCTTTGGCGCCGCCAACGTCCTTCTTCTTCGTCTCCTTCACCTCTGCTGCTCTCTTGCCCTCGCCAGCTTCCTCCTCCTCGGAGTCGGACAGTTTGTAGAAGCGCTTCAGGTCCTCAGCGGAGGTGTGGTTGATGGGCCGCCCTCGCTTGTCCACCGTGTACTTGACCTTGAAGCGCTTGTCGTGGAACATGGACTGAAAGCGTTTGTCGATCTTGACTTTGCGCTCCCTCTCTGGCATCTCCCAGAACCGCGGGTCCTTCTGGACCCGGAGGAAGCGCTCGTCCCCGTCTGGGCGTTTTTTGGACGACATGGCGGTAAAATCCCAGCGTCACCTGCAGAACAGAAACCAGTTAAAAACCACGTTTCACACCGAGCTGGTTTCTGCTCGGACGTCAAACCCAACCCTGAGCCTCGTGATGGACACACGTGTGGCATTCAGGGTCATTCAGTAATCCTCATTACTACAATCACCGGCTCGTGTAGGACTTACGAGGTCGTAGAATTAAAAACGCTCACGTTTTAAAACATAATGCCAACAACAATGACACAGAGCAAAGAAACGTGCAGTGGTGGACAACATGAACTGTGATGTCAGTGTGTACAGCGCCAGTCCTTCTTCTTCATGACCTCTGCTGGATCTTCTGGTCCTGAAGGACGGAGACTCGCTCCTGCCTCCTCCGAGCTCCAGGCCGACCACAGTTTGTCCCCAAACACCCACTTTGTCCCCCCGTGCAGGAGCAGTGTGGAGACAGTCTGTGCAGCAGGCCGGTCCAGTGGACAGAACGGCTGCCTCACAGCTCTGGGTTAGAACCTGCTGGTTGTCCCGGCTCCTGCCTGGGTTCCCTCTGAGTTCTCCAGCTTCCTCCTACATGCTGCGTTTACAGGTGCCGGCTGACAGACCGGCGACCTGCCCGGGTGGACCCGCCTCTCGCCGTGTGAGCGCTGGGACAGGCTCCAGGCTTCCAGGCTGTGATCGTCCGAGGAGGCAGGAGCTGAGGTCCAGCTGAGGTCATGAGAGGTCAGCGGCGTGTAAACACGCCCTTTATTTCTCACTGTCATCACAGACGTGTGCGAACCGACGCAGCAACCGGTGATGACCTCACAGGTATCAGTGTCGTTGAGCCGCGATGAGCTCAGACTACAGCGCCGAGACGGTTATTATCGATCTGATGGTTATTATCGATCTCACCGTTATTATTGATCTGATGGTTTTGAATCGTTCTCTGTGCTCTTGTCTGTTTCATCCTCTGAAACTTTTGGAGGTTTTAAAGAGGATCGAGTTTGAAATCATGGCTCAGTTTGCGCCGCACACCTCAGCCTGGTTTTCTGTTTTCATGTTTACAACCTGGAGACACCGGAAATAGCTGAGAGCACAGGAAACACTTGAGAGGACCGGAAACAGCACGTCTACGCTTGAAACATCAGAAACACCTGAAACAACGTGAGCTTTAAATTAAACTCAGAAACTGGTGAAACTTTACCGACACAGTGTCCGCTCCTCCGCGATCTCACACACGTGTTTACCCAGCATGCAACGCTGTAGCATCATCTGCTCCACCCCGCCCCTTTCTCTAAGGCGAGCGAAGTGGGACAAACAGGAGCGAAACGCGGTTTAAACACAGAGAGTGACGCAGCAAACAACAAACGCAAATTATTGTATTAATTTAATTTTATTAAATTAAATTATTAATTTAATTATCACTGTCTATATTATCACTGTTTATATATTATTTTATTTATTTGTTTCAATTTAAGTCATTTTATTTTGATCTTATTTTATTCAATTTTACTTCCGTTCTCAGGCTGTGATCCGTTTCCGGGGTTTCCGGTGAGCTCAGCTGAGGCCGGTCCGGGTTTTGGGTCTCTCCCCTCGGAGGTGACCCGGTGTGGAGGATCGGAAGTCTCCGTGTTGGTGTCTGTGAGTTTGTTCCGCGGGATGAGCGGCAGGCTGTGTCGGAGGCTCCTGCGGCTCGGCTGCCCTGCGAGCTCCGCGGGCGGCTGGAGCCGGCTCTCCGGGGCCGGTCTCAACGGGACCGGGCCACCGGGGGCCGGGCGCTCCGGGCTGTCGGGCGGAGGCCGCATGAACGTGTTCAGCAGGGAGATGAAGCAGAGGCAGAAGGACTGGGCCGCCCAGCTGCAGGACAGCCAGCAGTACGACTACCTGAGGCAGGAGGTGAGCCCGACCCACACACCTGTCCGGTTTTCTGTGTCTTTGTTTCTCCAACTTTATTTCAACAGAAACTTTAACAACAAACGCAACACACGAAGAACACGCTGCACAACTGTATTCCAAATTATAACACAGTGCAAGAGTATGTATAAGTAAACACACCGGACAGAAATACAGATTAAACGGGGGAAAGTAACACAGACACACTGAATAATTAAATAAGACATTAAAATATTACAAATATTCATGTTTTTAAAGCTTTCTTGTTGAGACAGGAACAAACTTTCTGTTTCTGTCCTGAGAGTGGACAGCTTACATTTACAGATGTGGAGTTTGATCGATGAGGGAAAAGCACGAGAGTCTTTCTCACTAAAGATGCTGCCAGAGATGAAACTAACGATATGTTTCCATAAAAGCTGAGTAAAGGCAAATGTTTCTGTATCGCTCTTCTGTCTTTGAAGGAAGCTTTAACAGGATCAAATCTATGGATGAGCTTAAATGAAATCTCCTTCACTTTGTTAGTAAGGAGGATTTTTTTGTGGCAAAGACCAAACCTTTATCCAGTCAGCGCCCTCGACAACATGAGTCCAGAAAGAAATGGAAGGAGGAACAGAGATAAAGAGACCTAATCTACAAGAGGAGAAACACATCTGACCTGAAGGAGACGCTGTCAGGACAGGGCGGGGCTTGGACAGGTGTGGGGACACTGAGATGTTACACCTGGAAGGAAGAGCCAGTGTTATTGAAGAATACCATCATTAAACCAGTTTTCAAAGAAGGGCGATTTATTCTTGTAAAGAATGTTACAGATGTTCCAAATATAACATCTTTGTGGAGAACAGTGATGTTTACAGATCAAAGAGTCTGCTGATGAAAGTTTGAGTCCAGCCACCCAAATGTGAAAAGACGTGATGAGAGAGGAAGTCCAGATAGATGCTTTTAATCCACTTTTTTGAAAGCATCATTTAGGGAACTGAAATCGATCAAATTTAAGCCACCATTGTTAGAATTGTGGTCAATTTTGTTTTTCCACAGAAAATGAAATAACAGTTTATCAACAGAGTTTCCTGTGTGCTCTGCACGCGTGTAGTTATGCATATGTCATTAGAGATGTCCTGACTGACGTGCACCACAAATGTCCTCGTCTTCCTCCTCTCCTCCTGCCTGCAGCTCCATCTTCATCCTCCACCCTCCCTCTGCACACGCTCAGACCAGGTCAGCCTCTCTGACCCTGAGCGGTCTCTCTTATGTCCATCTTCAGCTGGTCCTCAGCCTCATCAAACATCTGGATCATAGAGAATGAGATCAGAATTTGCAGCTGGGTTTGACGTCACCATCAGTGACTTCACTGAATGAATCACACGTTGTTCCTGTTGTTTTGTCTAAAGGGGGGGAAATGATTTCATTATAACAACCAGACCCAGCCACGCTGATCAGACGTCCTGTGCTGTTGGTTTGCAGGTCGGGAGTCGAGTGGCCGATCGGGTTTACGACATCGCACGGTGAGTTCATGACGAGGCAGCTGGACCCACGTTTCACACAGTTTAACCACAGAGAGACACGTCTGCTTCAAAAGTCATAGAAATCATCTGAGGAGGTCAAAGAGCAGGAAACGTTCACACAGCCAGATCACTCCAATGCAGTTTTGTTTCTATAGCAACAATCACAACAACAGTCGCCTCAAGGCGCTTTATATTGTAAGGTAGACCTACGATAATACATGCAGAGAAAAACCCAACAATCATATGACCCTCTGTGAGCAGCACTTTGGCGACAGTGGGAAGGAAAAACTCCCTTTTAACAGGAAGAAACCTCCAGCAGAACCAGGCTCAGGGAGGGGCGGGGCCATCTGCTGTGATTGGTTGGGGTGAGAGAAGGAAGACAGGATAAAAAAAAGTCACTGTTTGTCTTCCTGTCTCCTCAGGACGTTTCCTCTGGCGCTGGACATCGGCGGCGGAAGAAGTCACATCGCAGAGCATTTAAGCAAAGTACAGTGCGTGCGTGTGTGTGCGTGTGTGTGTGCGTGCGTGCGTGTGTGTGCGTGTGTGTGTGTGGCAAAGTACTTCTACGCAGTGTACCAGGGGCACGAAGAAAAGTTGTCGTACCATATGCACGAGGAGTGTGTGTGTGTGTGTGTGTGTGTGCGTGTGTGTGTGCGCAACACCCATTGGTGATCTGAGGTCACCGCTGTGACCAAATCACTACAGACGGATCGGATTTCCTGATCAGAGATGAACTGATGAGCACAGTTCAAGTTAAAGCTCTGCTGTTTCTGTTATGACGTCACACTGTTGCTCATGTTAAACACGATAAACATAAAGTCACGAGCTCAGTGTGCAGAAAAGGCCTCAGACGAGTCTTTGTTACCTCGGTAACGAGCTGATGTCGTTTAGATCTCCTTATATGGTCATCTCCACAAACTGTCTGTAGTTCACCAAAACAATCAAATAGAAAACCTGAAATCATTTTGTGAGGTTGGGAAACCAAAATAAATAAAGTTATAGAGGAACTCTTATTTATAGTTTTGGATTTGTGCGATCACAGACTGTCTGAGGAGGTTTTAGGTGAACATGAGACACAGAGTCAGCAGCTTTGACAGCTGCAGAGACGACACCACAGTAATAAAAACACTGAGAGTAAAACTGAACACAATTCAAAACTGAGATAAAACTGAACGCATAGCAGCTCCGGTACAGACGCACAGCTTTCTGGATGCTGCCCCTCTGTAGGCTTCCCAGAGTTGGTCAAGCAGCACAAAGTGGAGACAGGAGCTAAAACATTTCAGACAGAATCAGAAAAAGATGGATTATTCTGAGCTGTGAATCATGCAAAGCTGCTGTCAGAGGTAAAGAATAAAACCAGAGAGCGGGAGATGAGCAGAACGTTAAACATGAGCTCAGATGTTTGTTGCCTGTGTCTGTGTGCGCTGCACGAGTTTCACTGCTGTTATGATGAGCTCTGTGCTGACGATGTGTCCCGCAGGAGGTGGTGGAGCGTTTCTGCTTGACAGACGTTTCCCAGCAGTCTCTGGTGGGTCCTTAGACTCGTACTCAGATATCAAAGATGGGGGCAGGAGTTTGAAGCAGACTGCTGTAATTTCATATGTGAATTGTTTTCTGATCAGAGACGGAGGAGGCCGAGCGAGATCCCGACTCACTGCGTCCTGGCTGACGAGGAGTTTCTGCCGTTCAAAGAAAACACCTTCGACCTGGTAGTGAGCAGCTTGGCGTGAGTACCAGAGCTCGTTTCAGTGCAGCTCATTTCACAGCAGCTCGTTCCAGTGCAGCTCGTTTCACTGCAGCTCGTTTCAGTGCAGCTCGTTTCACTGCAGCTCGTTTCAGTGCAGCTCGTTTCAGTGCAGCTCGTTTCACTGCAGCTCGTTTCACTGCAGCTCGTTTCAGTGCAGCTCGTTTCACTGCAGCTCGTTTCAGTGCAGCTCGTTTCACAGCAGCTCGTTTCAGTGCAGCTCGTTTCACTGCAGCTCGTTTCAGTGCAGCTCGTTTCACTGCAGCTCGTTTCAGTGCAGCTCGTTTCACAGCAGCTCGTTTCAGTGCAGCTCGTTTCACAGCAGCTCGTTTCACTGCGGCTCGTTTCAGTGCGGCTCGTTTCACTGCAGCTCGTTTCAGTGCAGCTCGTTTCACAGCAGCTCGTTTCAGTGCAGCTCGTTTCAGTGCAGCTCGTTTCAGTGCAGCTCGTTTCACAGCAGCTCGTTTCACTGCAGCTCGTTTCAGTGCAGCTCGTTTCACAGCAGCTCGTTTCACTGCAGCTCGTTTCACAGCAGCTCGTTTCACAGCAGCTCGTTTCACTGCAGCTCGTTTCACAGAAAAGGTTTGAGTGACCGACTGTTTGCTGCAGTACTAACTTCAGCCACGAGATGGCGTCTGAGCTTTTTTAATGGTTTCCTACAGTAGTGTTTTATGTCAGGTTCATGTTTTCTTGTTTTTTGTGTCTTTTTTATAATTTGTGTGTCTTTGTGGTTGTTTGCAGTTTGAACCTTGTTCTAACATCTTACCTGCTCATTCTGAGTCTCTGTGCCTGTTTCACTTCCTTTCGCAGCTTTTTAATAACTTCCCTATAAAATTCAAATTCAAATTTCATTTGTCACATACACAGTCATACACAGTACGATATGCAGTGAAATGCTTACACAACTGCTCGTGACCTAAAGCAAAAAAGACTATGAATAAGATAGGAAATAAATATGAAAATTAAAAAGGGTAAATTTAACTTGGAAGGAATAAAATAAAATATAAAAATTTAAGTTGAAAATAAAATAACTGTACAACAAAATACACAGTATAGAAATATATAAGATGTATGAAGAAATATAAATATATATATACACAATAACAGCAGCTGTACAAGTATGAAATGGAAATGAAGAATATAATGACCAGTGTTGTGCAATCCACATGTGTAAGTGTCTTGTGCAGTGCAAATATGCTTAAAGTGATTAAGTGATGAAGTGAAAACAATGTCCAGAATGTCCAGTGTGTGTGTGTAAGAACCATATGTGTGGGTCAGTACTGTGTGGTGGTGTGATTGAGAGACCGTATCGCCTGCGGGAAGAAGCTCCTCCTCAGTCCCTCTGTGTTGGTCTTCAGGGAGCGGAATCGCTTTCCTGACCTCAACAGAGAGAACAGTCCGTTGTTGGGATGGCTGAGGTTCTTCACGATCTTCCTGGCCTTGGTCCAGCACCGCCTGCTGTAGACTGAGTGCAGGTCAGGGAGCTCGGAGCGGATGGTGCGCTCAGCTGACCGCACAACCCTCTGTAGAGCTCGTCTGTCCTGCATGGTGCTGTTCCCGAACCAGGTTAAGATGTTTCCCGTCAGGATGCTCTCTATGGTGCACGAGTAAAAGTTCCTGAGCACCTTGGAGGGCAGTTGGAAGTCTCTCAAGCGTCTGAGGTGGTAGAGACGCTGACAGGCCTTTTTCACCACGGTGTTGATGTGACAGGACCATGACAGGTCCTGCGCGATGTGAACTCCGAGGTATTTGAAGCTGTCCACTCTCTCCACTGGGCACTCGTTGATGACGAGGGTCTGGTAGTTCCTCTCCTGCTTAGTGCTGAAGTCCACTATCAGCTCCTTTGTCTTACTGACGTTTAGAAGGAGGTTGTTCCTCTGGCACCAGTTCTCCAGATTCCTAATCTCCTTCAGGTAGGCCGTCTCGTTGTTATCAGAGATCAGGCCCACCACGACGGTGTCGTCAGCAAACTTGATGATGGTGGTGGAGCTGGTAGTGGCCACACAGTCATATGTGTACAGAGAGTACAGCAGGGGGCTCAGAACACACCCCTGGGGGGCTCCAGTGCTGAGAGTGGTGGAGGCTGAGACATGTCCGCCCATCCTTACTGCCTGTGGTCTGCCAGTTAGGAAGTTGGAGATCCACTGACACATAGATGAGCTGAGTCCCAGGTGCTCCAGCTTGGTGGTGAGTGTGGAGGGAATTATGGTATTAAATGCAGAGCTGTAGTCTGTGAAGAGCATTTTAACATAATTCCCCCTTCTAGTGTCCAAGTGAGTGAGTGATGTGTGGAGGAGATGAGAGATGGCATCGTCTGTGGAACGATTTGGACGGTGAGCGAACTGTAGTGGGTCCAGTGTGTCTGGTAGTGAAGAAATGATGAAGTCTCTGACCAGGCGTTCAAAGCACTTCATCACTACTGAGGTGAGGGCTACAGGGCGATAGTCATTGAGAGAAGCAGGGTGGGGTTTCTTCGGGACAGGAACCATGATGGACTCTTGTGGGGGTCACCGACTGAGATAAAGAGATGTTGAATATCTCAGTGAACACAGGAGCTAGCTGGTACGTGTAGACTCTGAGGATACGACCTGGGATGCCGTCTGGTCCTGCTGCTTTCCTGGTGTTCACTCTCTTGAAGGTTCTCCTCACGTCATGCTCGGAGATGACGAGCACGTTTCTGGTGTTGGCAGTATCTTCCTGTCTGCAGCCTGTTTTTGTTTCTTTTACACTGTTTAATGTAAATGAAGTCAAATATATTAATCATGTGATTTGTGCTGATTATCTCAGTCACAGTTTGAAAAGATTAAATTCATCATATATTTTTAAATGGTTGCTAATAGAATTGAAGGACATCGTGAATAAATAATAACCGATAATCATGTCGTTAGATTTTATGTCCAGAAATGCAACGAGTGATTTTAAGGTTAAAAAAATCAAATGTATGAAATAAAGTGGGTCTAGACTGAGAGGACCAGGGTTTGTTATGAACAACATGTGTGCTCATTAAAACTGCAGCTGAGCTTCATGCTTTTCAGTCTGCACTGGATCAACGACCTGCCCGGAGCTCTCAGACAGGTGAGATGAACCTGTTGTGATACCATGACTGACTGCAGCTCGCCCGTTAACGTTTCGCTGTGCGCCGTCCTCTCAGATTCACCAGGTGCTGAAGCCGGACGGGGTGTTCATCGGAGCGATGGTGGGCGGCGAGACGCTCTACGAGCTGCGCTGTTCCCTGCAGCTGGCCGAGACGGAGCGGGAGGGCGGGTTCTCGCCCCACATCTCCCCCTACACCGCCGTCACCGACCTGGGAAACCTGCTGGGCCAAGCTGGCTTCAACATGCTCACTGTGGTGAGTCAGCGTGGCTGCATTTGTTAAACACGCAGAATGTTTAACATCAGCTCACGGTGACCTCTGACCCCTCCGCCTCTTTGTTCCAGGACATCGATGACATTCAGGTTCATTATCCAGGAATCATGGAAGTCATGACGGATTTACAAGGTACGAGCTGGGAATCATTCGTTTGAATCATGTCGTTCCTGCAACATTCAAACATGGCTCTACAGTCGTCCTCTTCACGTGGAAGCAAAGGAAAGCGAACGAGGATCTGCACCTGACAAATGAGTGCAGAGCCAGAAATGACGACTTCAGTTTGATCACAGCGACTCTCAGAGTGGTCAGCACAGAGCTTTAGGTGACCGAGTCCCAGGATGGAGGCTCGTGGAGGTCCCTGAGCGAACGTGCTGTTTTTATTCCTCCTTTCATTTACCTGCAAACAGGCTCCAAACCGAGCGGCAGAGGCTCCTCCTGAATAAGAGAGCATGTCAGGATTCGCTGTTTAAGCTAAAACAGTTTGATGACCTCACTGCGGTTTGATCCCTGAACCGGTTTCGGATCTGAAGTCATTCGTGAGGCTGTTAGTTTGAACAAACTTTCGATTAAAGGTCAAAGTTTAAAAGTGTTTGTGATGTGCTCTGTGCAGGGATGGGTGAGAGTAACTGTGCGTGGAACAGGAAGTCGCTGCTGCACAGAGACACCATCTTAGCAGCAGCAGCGATTTACAAAGGTGAGTCTGAGCTGCTGTCTGATTGGTGCTAAATGACATGTGATACACTGATGAGTATTAGTAGCGTCAGATTCACAAAATGTGTGGACTGGCCGATTTTGTTGGTACCGCCCGGTGCACGCGAGGGAATCGGTCTGCTCCATGTTCACCTCGTCTGAGCAGGAAGCCAGAAAAGGTGCACGTGTACAAACCGGAGGGATGAGGAGACGTGGTCGGGCTGAAAGGAGGAACAGAGGATGAAGAACACCTGATCACCCTTTAACCCAGGGGTGTCCAACTCCAGGCCTCGAGGGCCGGTGTCCTGCAGGGTTTAGATGTGTCCTTGATCCAACACAGCTGATTTAAACGGATAAATGACCTCCTCAGCATGTCTTGAAGTTCTCCAGAGGCCTGGTAATGAACTAATCATGTGATTCAGGTGTGTTGACCCAGGGTGAGATCTGAAACCTGCAGGACGCCGGCCCTCGAGGCCTGGAGTCCGACACCTCTGCTCTAGACCCTAACCTGACGCTAGGTGAGGGTTTAAAGGGATAAAGCACTTCTGAGCGTGAGCACAGGCAGCGGTGTAGGTAACAGCTCAGAGGTGGAGGTGTGGCCTCAGTTTGAATGAGGTTGACATTGTCCTCACGAGCACGTGCAGCACCGCGTTCTACTGACGTGAGAAGGTTCTGGGTTTGAATCTGCGTCTCTGCTAACAAACAAACTGTTATTTGTAATTAACGATAGTTGAACAAACACTGAAGCCAGTCAGAGCCGACGCTGTGTTTCTGACACTTCTGCTTTCCACTCGTGTTCTTTGCTGGCCGGCTGCTGTTTGCTCATCAGTGACGCGTCAGGCTGAAGCTTCAGTCGCAGCGCGGCGGTTCATGTGTCACTGTTTTTCTCATGTGCCTGAAATGTTTCAGAGATGTACGGCAGTGAGGACGGCTCCATCCCCGCCACCTTTGAGATCCTCTACATGATTGGCTGGAAGCCTCACGAGTCTCAGGTGAGAACACCTGACGCTCCGTGCGCTTCAGTCTGTTTCTGCTGCGTTCACGGCGGAGCGATCTCCATCTTTAGGACGTGAGCGTGGCAGAATAACAAACAGCTTCTGCTTTTAGAAAAACCTGATTTTAGTTCCATGACTTCAGCGTTTTTTTCTCTTTCAGGCCAAACCGGCGAAGCGAGGCTCGGCCACCGCGTCGTTTGGAGATTTATCAAAGACCAGCCGACCGAGCGGCACGGACCAACCGTAGAGCCTCGGAGCCGACTGTAGACGCCATGTTTAATGAAAATAAAATGTTTTAGAGGCAAGAAACATGAACTCTGATGTACAGAAGACAAATATGATGTTGTAAGAGTTTGTCTTTGACAGGAAGTTGTCTTTTAGAAATCTAAAAATAAAAGCTGACACATCTGTTCACGTGGCTGAAACTTGAGAGAAACCAAACGGTTCAAGTGGGATCGAAACACTCGAAGTCACGTTCACTCAAATATCAGACACACAGCAGCAGCTCGGCGCATGCAGACGTGTAGACGTGGTGAAGGCGAGCTGCTGAAGTCCAAACTGAGCATCCGAATGATGAAGAAAGGTGGTTAGAGTGACCGAACGTGGCACTGGTATCACTCCTGTCAGTGAGAACAGCAAGCTGAGGCTCACACTCACAGACCTGGCCAGCAGAAGATGGAGAAAGAGTTTGAGTTTTGGTCTGAAACTTTTGATCAGGGCTGTATCTGCAAATCAAAAACCTCAAGACCAGAGAGATCAGGTCGATCCCAAAACGGCGTTCATGAGGGTCGCTGCAGGGTGGAGAGCGCCAGGGCGAGTCCCGCCCACCTGCTGTTTAACTGGTCCCATTTGAAATAACTTAAGATGATAAAAATATGTAAATGAGGAACTTTAATACCTGCATATGGGTTTGGCACATAACTAGAGAAGATTTTTTAAAATAGTGTTTTAAAAACATTATTTTTGTTCAAAAATCACTCTGTGTGATGTCAGCAAATTAGGAACGAGTGTTTGCAGCCGCGCCATAAGTACCCACCCATCACTCAGAAGTTCCTCTTTCATAGAAACGCTGCTGCCGCCGCTCAGACGTCTGCAGAGATGCTGCTCTACGCCTGCCTTCTCCTGTGTGTCCACGTCTGTCGCAGCGCTGCAGGTAAGAACGCCTCCGATTACAGCTGCAACAATGTAACACTCTGTTTCCTCTGGTTATCTAAGGAAGATAAAGGCTGTTATGTTATATGACGATTATATGAAGCAGAACAAAAGGACAGAAACTGGAGTCGGTGTTAAGAGAATGAATATGAAAGTATAGACGCTGTTTCTGGAGCCGTTTGATCCACGTGCAGGTTTCACTTTATTTGCCGTTCATGTGTCTCCTCTCTGTGGGGCTCGCTGTGTTTTTAACCATGAGTCAGTCTGACTGAGAAACTGAGCCTAAACACACACACATAACCACACTTACAGGCCTGCCCTGAACCCTCGCCCGCCTCCTGCGACTCAAACGAGAACAAAACTTCCAAAATAAACTTCATGTTTTATTCACGCAGACCATAAACTCATCAGGGAGGTGTTGACTAAGCTCAGAGATCAGCAGAGCAGAACTGTCCTGTTCTCACAGACTTCTATCCATCGCCCCCGGCTGGCAGTACTAAGAATGCAGGTTTAAAAGGCTTCAGCATCCAGGCTGTAACATCTGATGAAGTGGTTCTAATTTAAAAAAGAAAAGAAACATAACTCCAGCCGTCCATTTTTCCACTGCTCACTGGGTGAGGTTGCAGGGCAGGAGTCTGAGGAGAGGAGCCAATGGAGTCAGTCCTGTGGGGCTCCGCCCATGGCCCAACTGTAGGTGGCTGGGAGATAGCAGCTAGATACAGCTGGGCAGTGGAACCAAGTTCCTGCAGTCGCCCTGGGCACGAGGCGGGGGCTGGTGTTCCTGTATCCCCTCAGAGAGTTGCTTCCCTGCAGCTCTGGGTCAGGGTCCTGACTGCTACATGCCAAATGCAGTTCAGATTACCTACGTGGAGTCACCTGGTGGGGTGGGACTCCATCGTTCTGCTGGGAGACTTCAACGCTCAGGTGGGCATTGACATAGTTGGGAGGGGCCTGTGTTCTGTTTCTGGACTTACATGCAAATCACAGTTTGTCCATAATGACCATAACGATGTCCACAGGCACTGGGAGGCCGGGGACACCTCCACTCCTGGAGGAGCTGCAGCTCACGGTGGTTTTAACCCCAGAACCATAATGACATCATCAAAGAGGCCAGCTTATACCTGCTGACTCTGACTGTGGATCACTTCACTGGCACAATTCACATAAACTTATTAAAGCAAACTAATCACATCTCATTTCTTATTATATGAGATAAATTCAGGTTGTAGGTTTTACTATGAGCTCTGTGCTGAAAGGGCGCCAGAGGACGTCTGCCAATGGTCCTTTAATACACCTGATATATCCGTGACATGCACGACTGACAAATGCAGCTGTCACAGCAGAGTCACGGAGACTGAACTAAACGACAAATCAAACAAGCATTCAGAATTTTTATTATCAGGTCAACAAGTCCAGAAAACTCAAGTCTGTCGCCTTCAGAAGCAAAATGAATAAAATGCAAATATTTAAAGTAAAGTCATTTATTTTAAACCACATCGCAGAGCCGTCCATCAGGTTCGTACGGAGCTCTGAAGGCTGCTTCCTGTCAGAGAGCAGTTTGTTGGTTCCTCAGGCTCCTGAATCTCAACAACAAAGTTTTTTATTTAAATAAAGCATAACATGAAACAACAGACTAAAGATAGACAAAGGGGAAATGTCCTTTAAATGTTTAAAAGATGAAAATAACTGGAGGGAAGGAAGGCCGGTCAGCGTGGCGTGAATCAGGAAGCATCCGATACGGATTCAGACATGTGACATCATCATTTCTGCTTTTTACTTGACAGGAATCCCCACAGTCAGCACACGGCAGCACACGGACGCTGTGCTCACCTGTCCTCGCGCTCAGGGAGATGTAACCTGGAGCCGAGCTATAAGAGGCACCCGGGTGACTCTTCTCACCGTCAGTAACGGTCACGTGAACAGCAGTTCGGAGCGCTTCGGTTCCCGTAACAACAACGAGCTGCTTATCAGGAATGTGGTAGAGTCTGATACTTCGATGTATCTGTGCAATGAGAGGAAGACAGCCTATCTGAATGTGACCACAGACCCCAGCGTGGTGGATCAAACAGTCACGGGGAGAAAGGACGACCCTGACCGGAAGGTGACGGCTGCAGGTGCTGACACAGCGCCCCCCTCAGACTTGTGGAAAGTTCCTGTTGGCGTGCTGGCAGGAGCTGCACTGGTGCTGTTGTCCATGTTGACTCTGAGACTGTGGAAAGCCGAGAAAGCAGCGAGGGACACGAGGGCGGTGCTGAGCGAGGTGGTTTACGAGGAGATCGGACACGCCGACGTGGAGCCCGGCCCAGCCCCTGAGTCCAAGGTGGAAACCCCGTACTGCTGCTCCGACGTCAGCAACCAGTCAAACACCTCCACAGCACCGACTGCTCCTCTGTACAGCAACCAGTGCAGGCCCCAACCTGAAGGACACGCCTCCGACACCTGCGTGTATCACCTTACCCAGAATCCTCTGCAGATAGAAAGCAGCTGCCAGAGCTTCTCCTGACTTCTTTAAACCAGTTATCATGGGTGAGGGGCGGGTCTGACTGAGACTCCTCCCCCCTTACTATCAAAGGACCATCACCTCCAAAAATTAACTTTCATTTAGTCAGACCTGAAGGCAGTGACTGAGACCATGAACCAATCAGGAAGCAGTTTACCGAGATCATCGCTTTCCTCAGCAACTTCTATCCAATCACAACACAGGAGCCCCTCCCACATGCCCTGGAGAGACCATTTCCATCTTTTAGATACAGTCTAATTATTTTCACGTTGCTGAATCAGTTTATGTACAACACGTCTTAAAATATGACGAACAGGCTGGAGCAGCAGATGCAGATCTTTAATATTATGTGTAAATTTATAAAAGTGATCTTTGAATAAATGATGTCAGTTTATTTCTTTAAAAGCTTGCAAGTTTTTTCTGCTTACAAATGATTCAAATAAAAATTTGTTCTCAAATTTTCTCTCAGAGGCCTAATGACCAAAAAGCATCAGTTTAAGACTTTAAATATAATTTATAAGAGAAAACTGTACAAGGCACAACACACACACACACACACACACGTGGGGTATTCATGACTTGTGGGGGCATCTAATTGACACAAAGGTTTCCCTAACCATCTAAAATGAATGCCTAACCCAAACCCTCACGCTAAAACCACATTTTTAGTCTCACAATTGGGGCTGTTGGTCCCCACAAGTATAGTAAACCTCGAATTTTTGGTCCCCACGAAGATGTTAATACCCGTACACACACACACACACACACACACACGTGATACGGTCCTGCGTTGCCATGACAGCGTCTTTTGTTGATAGTGGAGCTGAGGCTCAGATAGCTAACAGCTAACGTGTTTAACTCCAGCCGCAGTTTTCTGTCAGTATAATTAAAGTTTCCGGATCCCTGTGAGTCTGCGCAGTGCGTCACGATGGTGAGTGAAGTTTTACTTTAACCGGTGTTTTTTTCAGTCATGTTGTTGTTAGCATGTTAGCTTAGCCCTAGCCTGTTATCCCGATGAGCGGAACGTCACGCGCCTCTTACCCTTCTGTCCTCAGCCGCCGAAGGCTAAAAGCAAGAAGAAGGGCGGGAACGTGAAGTCTTCCACGGTGGTGGACGGTCTGTCCACGGAGGACATGTCCAAGGATCAGGTCAGAGCTGCTAACGGTGCTAACGTTAGCTTCTCACAGTGTGTGGAGGTGTGAGGGGGTCCATCAGGGGGTCCGCGGCCCGGCCCCACAGTCCAACACGTAACAGGCTCGATTATGATCGTAAAATAACAAGTACACTGTCCACTTCATTAGGTACACCTGTAACCTCAGCCTGAGAAAATACATTTACCTGCAACACCACAATCAGATGATGTTTGAGGCTCTGTGTATTTCCTGCAAACTGCAGTTTTAAGCGGTACGTTTCAGTGACCTGAGCGTGTCTGACCTCCAGCTGGAGGACCACATCATCCACCTCCGGGAGGAGCTGGACCGCGAGCAAGAGGAGAAGAGCTACTTCCAGCTGGAGAGAGACAAGATCCAGGCCTTCTGGGAGATCTCCAAGAGGAACCTGGACAAGACGAAGGCCGAGCTGAGGAACAGGAGCCGGGAGAGAGATGAGGCTGAGGAGCGCCACCGAGTCGAGATCGAAGTGAGCTGCACACGCGATCCTGGAGGTTTATTGTACCCTAATCCTGACTTTATCTCAACTTAATCTTAGTCCTGACCCGTCCTTGGTCACTGTCCAGGTCTATAAGCGGAAGCTGAAGCACATCCTGTCTGAGCAGCACAGCGCCATCACTGAGCTGAAGATGGAGGCCGTCTCTGCGTCCTCGCTGGTCGAGGAGAAGCACGTGCAGTCTGAGATCGCGCTCCACAGAAACGTTCAGGGTCTGCAGGCGGAGCTCACGGAGAAGAAGTTCCACACCGAGAGCCACATCAAAGCGCTGCAGCTGGTGAGCCGCTGCCCGTAAATCGATTTAACACTTGATTTTTACACCTGGACACCTCGGTGATGTCACTTCCTCCTTGACAGAAACATCAGACGGAGCTGATGGAGCTCACCAACCACTACGAGCACAGGATCAGAGGTAAGAACACCTGTGAGCTCGGCGCCGATCAGGTGACCTTTCAGCCCTGGGACGCCGATCTCCTCGTTTCCTTTCCCCCACGTGTACTAGTTCCTTCCTATTCTTTTCCCACTCCTTCCTCTCCGTTCATCTTCCTTCATAACCTCTGCTGCGGTTTCCCTCCCTGCGCAGACATCGAGGTGAAGTATCATAAGAAGACGCAGATGATGATCCAGGAGGAGAAGAAGAAGCGTCAGGTGGCGGTTGCCGAGCTCGACGAGAGGATGAAGAGTCGAGCGGCGGCTCTGATTGAGGAGCACGACCGAGCTCTGCGGAGAGTCGAGGAGCATTTCACGTCCACTCGGGAGAGACTGCTGACAGACCAGAGGACGCTCAAGGTGAGACCCGTGAGCCGGGACGGAGACTTCAAGGCTGTGACTCAGGAGGCGTGCGGTGGGTGGAGCACAGGGACACAGATTCAAGGTTTTTACACATAAAATAATATTTAGAAACTTTCATTTTCACAGACTTTGTGTTTGTTTGCAGTCCATCTCCAGCTTCAAAAGATCAAAGGTAACACAGTTGGACATGAAATAGCATTTTTACACAAGACTGAAAGTTGGCGACAGCTGGTCTGATGGAGAGTTCAAAGAGTTCACGGCTGCCTGCAGGGTTAGGGTACCGAAGAAGAGCTTAGAGTTCTTCGAGAACGATCTGCTTCGTGCGACCTGTTGGGCCGCTCACATTTCAGCAGATCGGGCAGGAATGAGGATCTCGTTTCTGAGATGTTTGACCAGAACATCTTCACAGATCTGAAACTTCTGTCCAAGCTGTCTCATTGTGACTCACTTCCTGCCGTGGATACGAGTTATATAGCAGATCTTTTTAGAGCAAGTTCTTTATGAGGTAAAATATCTTCTACGTGTTTGCTGCAGAAACTGAAATTAAAGGAAACTTGCTGTTAAATTCTGGATCCTACATTTCCCTTAATGCTGCTTTTTGTTTGGGGCTCACTGCTCGATAAAGCTGAGACCTGCCAGCGGTGCGGCCGTCTGTCTTCACGCTGTGTTTCCTGTGTTTGGTAGGAGGAGCTCACGGAGGCGCAGAAGCAGCAGGCTCGGGTGTCCCGAGAGTTCTCCAAGGCTCAGGAGGAGAACAGAAGCCTGAAGGAGGCTCTGCCGGAGGCCCAGCGGGATCTGGCTGAGCTGCACCGCCGGCTGGAGGAGCACAACCGCTGCAAGGCCCAGATGCTGGTGCGTTGCTAAAAGCTCCACCTCCCCCCACCATGGTGTTGATAGGCCCCGCCCCTGCTCCTGAGGCTGCTAGCATTACTAGAATGGCGATGCAGAGCATTTTTCCTGTTAATAACTTTATAGATTGCGGCTCATTGGGAGAAAGCACCATCAGGTCACATGGTCGTGACCTCACGCCCCTCGTTGCCCAACTGTCGCTTAGCTACGAGTTCGCAGGTGGAAGTAGTTCCAGAGGCCCGGGAAGCTCGCCCTTATCAGAGCAGAACCTGGATAACAAAACAATATTTCTGCTCATGGCTGATATCATTCAGAGGGAGACCGATCATGTGACCACAGCTTCCAGTCACAGCTCAGAATAATCCTTCTTTATCTCATCCTCTGAAACAGCTCCTCCCACTTTCAACTGACATTTAATATGGACGACCGGCATCAGTCTATTACAATAATAATAACTATTATTATTATAATAAACATAAATGTAATAAATAGAAGCAGATGAGATGAATATTAAACTAAGCCAGTGCAGAAAACAGATTCATGACCAAACAGGTGACTCAGGAACATGAAAGCTGAGCGGGAGCTTTACGCACCTGGAGGCTTCTCTTCATAAACCATCGGTTGTTTGGATCAGCAATCTCATTTAAATATGTCACACTGCAGACAAACGATGTTTGAGAGGTGAAATGAAGTTTATGGGATTCACAGAAAGTGTGCAACAGTTAATCTAAATTAGGCAGGTGCAGAAATTTGGGCACCCCAACAGAAAAATGACATCAGTATTTAGGAGATCCGACCTTGGCAGCATTAACAGCCTCTAAAGGCTTCCTGTAGCTTCCAATGAGAGTCTGGATTCTGGTTGAAGGTATTCTGGACCGTTCGTCAGCAGATCTGCTCACGTTGACTGGAATCCATGCCACCCTCAACGTTAATGAGACTCTCAGTACCGGCACTGGGCCCATGGCCCCACAGTATGATGGGACCGCCACCAAATTGTACTGTGGGTAGTGTTTCTCTTGGCCTGCTGGGTTCTGTTTCCACCATGCACGCCGCCTCCTGTTATGTCCAGAGAGCTCAATTTTAGTTTCATGAGTCACAGCAGTTTATTCCAAATTGCAGCTGGCTTTCCAGTCGTGCTGTAGCAGCATACCTCAGGCTTCTTCTGCATTACTCTCTCATACAGCATCTCTTTGTGCACAGTGACACCATCTGCAGCCAGATGGTGTTGTAGGTCTTTGGAGCTGCTCTGTGGGTTGACTGTGACCGTTGTCACCATCCTTCACCTCGGCTTATCTAAGATGTTTCCTCAGTGGAAACTGACAGCTGAAATCTCTCAGATAGCCTTTTGTATCCTTCCCCTAAACCATGATCTTGAACAGTCTTTGTTTCCAGTTGTTTGAGGCTCCCATGTTGCCACTGAGAAGATGCAAAGAGGAGAAAAACTAACCTAAAACTCCTGTTCTGTTGGATTCACCTGCATGTAGGTCAAGTGTGACTGAGCTCACCAAACAAATTCTCTGTTCCAATAAAATGGTAAAAGGCCTGTATTTGTATAGCGCCTTACTAGTCCCCAAGGACCCCAAAGCGCTTTACACATTCAGTCACACACACATTCACACACTGGTGATGGCAGCTACATTGTAGCCACAGCCACCCTGGGGCGCACTGACAGAGGCGAGGCTGCCGGATACTGGCGCCACCGGGCCCTCTGACCACCACCAGTAGGCAACGGGTGAAGTGTCTTGCCCAAGGACACAACGGCCGAGACTGTCCAAGCCGGGGCTCGAACCGGCAACCTTCCGATTTCAAGGCGAAAGGTATCGAATCAATAAAACGACAAAGGTGCCCGAATTTCTGCACCTGCCTAACTTAGATTAACTGTTGCTCACTTTGTGTAAACTTTATTTCACCTCTCAAACATCATCATGTTCGTCTGCTGTGTGACAGATTTAAATGAAATTGCTGCTCCAAACAACAGATGATGTATGAAGAAAAATCATGAAAATGATCAGAGGTGCCCGAACCTTTGCATACCACTGTAAGTAACTGATGATGTCATCGCTGACAGGAGAGCCGGGCTCAGATGAAGGTCGTGGAGAGGGAACTGAGAGATCTGACACTGGAGCACGATCTGCTGCTGCAGGCCTCTGAGAAGGTAACCCGCCCCCATCATCTCCTCTCCTGCCTCCATCCATGATCTTGACGGTTGTGACCGTGTCGGCGTCCCGCAGGTGCAGCAGGAGCGCGACGAGCTGCTGAAGAAGCAGAGGGACGCCATCATGGACGTGCAGCAGAGGAGCGAGCTGAAGGCGATGATGTTGGAGAGGAAGCTGGCAGCGCTCACCGAAACCTTGGAGAAGAAGGAGGCTCAGCTGTGCGCCGCGCTCTCGGCCTCCAGCGCCGATCCAACGGCAGCAGGCAGCGCCGCCAGCAGGCTGGAGGTAAAGATGGCGCTCGCACGTTTACAGGAGGCCAATCGTTAACACGAAGACGTGCAGATAAACGTCTCCACATCCAATTAGGTCCGAGCGCTCACATGTCTGACCTTTGTAGGCCATCGTGGAGCAGAAGCACAACACCATCGCGGCCTTAAAGGAGGACCTGGCTCAGCGGCGTAAGGTGAGCGGTAGTGGGCGGCGCACAGCTCACCTGTCAGCAGCTCAGGTGGTGACTGACCGAGCGTTTCTGTGCAGGGGTACGACGAGCAGAGGGAGGGGCTGAAGACTTGAACCTGCGCAGCAGATCCTGGAGGGACCGGCCTCCACGAACTTCCAGCAGCTCGGATTTGAAAAGAAGTTAAACTCTTTCAAAATAAAACGCATTTCCTCCTGAAGATGTGACGGACTCTGAATCGTTCCACGAAGCTTCTCCAATAATGTGGAAAGAAAATTTTATCATTTTGACTGAATATTTCTGCTGTTATTGTTTACAGGCCTCACTGCTGCTGCTGATCTACCAAAACAAACAAAATAAAACTTATTTTGGTTGGTTTTTGAATTTTTATTGGTCTGCACTGAAATGTTTGGTTCTTTTCCCTTAAAGACAAACAGCAGGGATTCACTCCGACACGAGGGCGGAGCACGAGGGCGGAGCACGATCGCTGCACGCTTAACATGAAAGTGATGAATGTGCAGCTGTGAAACACGAGACCGGCAACAAGGAAAAGAGAAACAACAGGATCCACATGTCAGCTTTTATTTAAATACATGGTCAATGTAGAAAAGTCAGTTATTAGAAACGCCGCCGTCACCGTTTCATGTTTCTGCTTCACTGAGCACCAAACCTGGAGCTCCGCCTTCTTAATTGGTCTGTTCCTACGGTAACCTCACAGCAGCTAAAATCACCCCAACAACACGTGCAGAGGTCCAGCTCAGGTGAAGCTAGAGGCTACAGCTGCCTGTGTCACATCCACCTGTCAGTCAGAGGCCACGCCCCTAATCATGAAAACTTTTAATACAATTTTAACATCCTCGGCTGTTATGGAGGAGGAAACGGTCCAGAGAGCAACCGGTTTGTGTATCAGGCTGTGAAACTGTGTGATTCACTTCTTATTTTAAGCCCAGAAGTTCAAGTTTTAAAGTTTTTCCCAGTGATTCTGTAAAAGGAGTTTTTTTATTTTATTTTTTTTATTTTTTGCTGTAGAGCTGAAGGTTTTCACTCTTCTCATTAATCGTGGTCACAGTTTCTGATGATGAACTCAGTGTGCACTAAGCTCAGGCTGCTTGAAACACAGTTTTTTTCTGGATAATGTCACTGAGAGCTGGCTTGAGGTGGGTGGAGCTAAAGCAGACAGAGGCTGAACTGAGATAAAGGATTTGAGAAGCTTTGGGGCTTCGACTCGGAGTTCGATTTGTCTGAGCGCAGCACTCACAGCCCAAACCGTGATCTAGGTAACGTTCTGGCGTCTCTCGTCATTCTTCCGACTCAATGAGTTAAACTGCAGGAATGTCTTAAAGACATAAAGACCTGGATGGCCGCTAACTTTCTGCTTCTTAATTCAGATCAAACTGAGGTTATTGTACTCGGCCCTGAAAATCTTAGAAATGTGGTCTCTAAGCAGATTCTTACTCTGGATGGCATTACCTTGGCCTCCAGTAACGCTGTGAGGAACCTTGGAGTCATTTTTGACCAGGACATGTCCTTCAATGCACATATTAAACAAATGGAAGAAAGCAGTCTTACATATTTGTTTAATATCTCTAAAGTTAGAAATATCCTGTCTCAGAGTGACGCTGAAAAACTAGTTCATGCATTTATTACTTCCAGGCTGGACGACTGTAATTCATTATTATCAGGAAGTCCTAAAAACTCCCTGAAAAGCCTTCAGCTAATCCAAAATGCTGCAGCAAGAGTCCTGACAGGGACTAGAAAGAGAGAGCAGATTTCTCCTGTTTTGGCTTCCTGTTAAATCCAGAATTCAAAATCCTGCTCCTCACATACAAGGTCTTAAATAATCAGGCCCCATCTTATCTTAATGACCTTGTAGTACCATATCACCCTATTAGAGCACTTCGCTCTCACACTGCAGGCCTACTTGTTGTTCCTAGAGTATTTAAAAGTAGGATGGGAGGCAGAGCCTTCAGTTTTCAGGCCCCTCTTCTGTGGAACCAGCTTCCAGTTTGGATTCAGGAGACAGACACTATCTCTACTTTCAAGATTAGGCTTCAAACTTTCCTGTTTGCTAAAGCATATAGTTAGGGCTGGACCAGGTGACCCTGGATCCTCCCTAAGGCTCCTTCACTCTGCAGGTCTTGATGCTCAATTCCGATTTTTTGATCAAATCCGATTGTTTTGTCTGCTCGTTCACACTACAAATAAAATGTGACAGCAAACGCGCTCTAGTGTGAACGCTCAAAGCGGCCGCATGCGCAAAAGAAGACGTCACACACAACGCGCTCAGTTTAGACCCAGACCAACAGTATTGTTTGACTGATGGCCTTAATATAAAGACTTCAGACTTTACGTTTCCCAATTTTTGCTTTAAGTTATTTTGTTATTTACATAATAATGTAAATAACCTAATAATGATCCTTATTGCTGTTTTAGAGGGGCGGTGCTTCAAAGGATAGCTGCAGATTATACAGTACAAATAAAATGTTCACGTTGTCTTCCCAACAGTTTCACTGGATGGTCAGGAAGCGTTCACGATGTCTTCTCCGGAGCTGATAACTGGCGTCTGTCTTGTGTCAGTGACTAAAACATCGGATATGTATCGGATTCAGCACCACATACGAAAGTGACCCAGGTCGGATTTGAAAATATCGGATTTGTGCCGTTCACGCTGTCAGACCATGATCGGATATGAGTCGCAGAGGGTCAAAAAAGTCGGATTTGATGCGCTTTCGCCTGCAGTGTGAACGTAGCCTTAGTGATGCTGCAACAGGTGTAGGCTGCTGGGGATTCCCATGATGCACTGGGTGTTTCTTCTTCACTCACTATGTGTTAACAGACCTCTCTGCTTCCACAGCATGTCTTTATCCTGTCTTCCTTCTCTCACCCCAACCAATCACAGCAGATGGCCCTGCCCCTCCCTGAGCCTGGAGGTTTCTTCCTGTTAAAAGGGAGTTTTTCTTTCCCACTGTCGCCAAAGTGCTGCTCATACGGGGTCATATGAATGTTGGGTTTTTCTCTGTATGTGTTATTGTAGGGTCTGCCTTACAGTATAAAGTGCTTTGAGGCGACTGTGTGATTTGGCGCTGTGTAAATAAAGCTGAATTGAATTATACATAATGTAGACGCCTCACAGTAACTGTCCAGGTTCAGTGTGGCTGCTGTTAACTGAGGTGTGATCGTTGACCTGTTGTGTCGTGACAGCGCGGCGCTCAACGATACAGAGATCCACCTCCTGATGATCGCAGTGCAAACCCAGAGAAAGCGTCGCTGTGACAAACAGAGGAGGAGCAGCTCTTCTGAAACGAGTGAAGGTTTAATGAAGTGATTCTAAAAACGCTCAGACCCACTGAGCGCGAGCAGCCGAGCGCGTTACATACAGACCACGGATCGTGCAGAGTCCCACCTGCCTCTGGACAAACACTCGTGCTGAGCAGGAACTGATTGGTCGAGTCTGACGTCAGCAGGGAGCCGGAGAGGAAAAGCTGACCTGCACGTTTTCCCTGCTCCTGACCCGCTGAGGCGCCGGGAAAAAGGCACCGAGCAGTTCTGCTTATGTTTTGGTTTGTCAGAGGTTTCCGCCGCCCTCTGATGCGGCGCGGCGGTCAGCCGGTGCCGTGGCTACTGTACTCGAAGACGCCTTTCTTGAAGAACGAGGAGAAGTCGCAGACGTCTCGTTTGGACAGATGGAAAAGGCCGTCTTCGTCCGCTCGGAGGGGCGAGCTGGAGGACGACAGCATCACTCGGAACAAGTTCCTCAGATAACGCTGCAGTGAACCACAGAAGAAGAAAGTCGGCTGTGTTAGTGAGCCAAAACATTAAGAACACTCACAGGTTAAGTGCAGCTGGCTCTTATCAGACGTCCTCATCATCCTCCTCACCATCATCAGTGCTCTTTGACTCCCTCTCCGTCCTCTGAGAATACCTGCCCTCGTTATGGTTTTAATGCGACGCTGCCTACAGCCCACCCCCACACGGACCACAGCCAATCAGCTCAAACTCAAAAACTTTACGTTTGAAGTCTTCAAGTGAAAAATTCATAGAAAATAAAGCACACACGTCCTGGTCACCTCTCGTTCAGATTACTGTAACGCTGTTCTCCCAGAAATCTCCTTAATCAGCCCCAAATGTTCCTCCACGTACCTCCAGGTGATTCCGCCGCTCGGCGACCATTCGCTCGTCCCGGTTTCCAAACAGCTTCTTTGGCGGGAAATCGAGAGCGGCGAGCTGAAACAGACAGAGTTCAGAGACGATCACCTGGCGCCAGAACACTGAGTATAAAAGTATAAGCTAGCCTCTTCATCAGGACGTCTCTGTGACGAATCTGTAAGGCTGAACCTGGACTGAGACCAGGCGAGTTCAGGTGACTGTGGAGCACCGTTTGGTCTTTCAGGTGTGCTCCTGCTGCTGCACCAGTCCCTCACCACAAAGACTCAAACCAGCAACTTTCAGACGATCCTTTATTGATCTGCGTTTCAGTATTAAGTTACGAGCCAGATGCGTCATCTGCTACTGATGTACCGTCTGTGGGCTACGCTGTAGAGCTGAAGGTTTTCACTCTTCTCATTAATCGTGGTCACAGTTTCTGATGATGAACTCAGTGTGCACTAAGCTCAGGCTGCTTGAAACACAGTTTTTTTCTACTCTGGGACCTGGATAATGTCACTGAGAGCTGGCTTGAGGTGGGTGGAGCTAAAGCAGAGAGAGGCTGAACTGAGATAAAGGATTTGAGAAGCTTTGGGGCTTCGACTCGGAGTTCGATTTGTCTGAGCGCAGCACTCACAGCCCAAACCGTGATCTAGGTAACGTTCTGGCGTCTCTCATCATTCAAACACAGAAACGTATTTCTGCTGCTTTGATCTGTAAACTGTTCTAAAAGCTGATGACGTGTCTCACCTCTGGATATTTTAACTTCAGGCTCTTGTGCATTTCCCGGAAGCGGCTGTAGCGTCTGAACACCGTCCACGTCTCGTCCATCACAGTGATCTGACCAAAGAGAAGCACATGAACATCGAGATGATGGACACCAAATCTGAGCTCGCTGATCTACTCAGCCATTCTACAAGAGTGACACATCTGGATACCAGTGAAGATGAACCACCAGTTTACTTGACTCATTGGTCACGAGTCAGAAAGTGCACGAGTCTGTCAGAGGAACATTTCTACAGAAAGTAAACCTTCCAGTGTTCGTCTGAGAACCCCGTCACTTTAACATCTTTCAATGGCAGCTGCCTCTGACTGACAGGTGGATGGTGACACAGGCAGCTGTAGCTGCTAGCTTCACCCGAGCTGGACCTCTGCACGTGTTGTTGGGGTGTTTTTAGCTGCTGTGAGGTTACCAGCTGTGGGTCTGCTGGGAGACCAACTCCGAAAGGTGGGAAACCCAACGGCAGGTCGTCAGTCCATCACAGGGCTCTGAAACTAGTTGCACATCCTGTTTATCTAAGAAACAAGCTAACGACGCCGATCGCACAGGAACAGGCTGATGATGCAAACAAAGTGCGTCCACCCTGCTTCACAGCCACGCGGCGAGCGGAGACCGCAGGAAGTCAATGCCATTTCGCCACTTTAAGTGAAGGCGAGCAACAGATCCAAGCGGGCGTGACCTGAGAGAAGCTCTGCTCAACTTCGAGGTGAGCGATTGAAGCAACTACCAATGAGAGTGCAGGACACTGTAAATACGTTAGGGGGTTACCAAGGCAACCAGACCCTGGAACCTCTAAAAGCAAGGAGTGAATCGCTTCCAGCGTGGACGCAACTTTAGTCACGGCGGTGGCTCCCGTGTCGACTTTGGCCCGTGGCGATGGTGCTGTGCAGACTGCGATCAAACGACGGTTTCATGTAAACAGCTGAGCTTTTAATCAGAAATGTAGTTATTAACAAACGCGCTACGAGCAACCGTTTACCCCCGTGCACCGTTGCCAACCGCAGTAATTCAAAGAACACGCACAGAGCGTTCAAGTCAAAGATGTAACTCAAAATCTTCTAAAGTTCAAATTTCAGAAAGAAACTAAAAGTAAGAAATGAAAATTGTGGACTTTGGCAGCGTCTTCGGCGTCACTTTGTTCTTGTATTTGTTTTGGTAGCAGACAGAGACACATTATTTACTTCATACTGACGCCAATGCACCACATCTGGACTTCAGACTTGTTGGTTTGAAGATGTGAGCCCTCCTGTGAATGTTAGAGAGAAGGCAAAAACAAAGTGGATGTGCGACTGAGGCAAATGATATAAAGCGCCTTGAGTGCTCAGAGTAGGAAAGTGCTGATTAAGAACCCGTCAATTTAGCATTTAGTTTCTCATGGGCGTCGCCCAGGTTCCCCCTGTGAGCCCTGCCCCTAACGCCGATTCACCAGAACACACCTGCCCTGGTTTTTGAAAGTTGTTCTATGAACTCTTGACAATAAACGTTCTGACCTGCTTCACAAACACAGAGTGAGGGTTGCAGGTCGTCACAGCTTCAGGGTTTAAGCAGCCAAACCATGAACCTGACACTGTACATGTGTACCTAATAAAGTGCACAAGCAGTGCAGACGCAAGCATGAAATCTCAGTTTTAACATGCATTTAGATAGAATCTGTGATTGGACTCACCTTCACCTCAAACTCAAAGTGCTCGTCCTTCCCCTGCCCGCGGAGAACGTAACGAGGAATGCTAAGTTTAACAGGCTCCTGGAGGCCGCCACAGCTCGTCCCAGGAGGACGAGACACCAAGTGCTGGACAGGAAGTCGTTGAAAAAGAGAAGGAAAAAGAAGTGGAGGGTAAAAGGCTGACTCGGAAAATTACAATCAGGAAATTGTTAATTTACAAACCCGTTATAGCCAAAAACCTCCAAACAAATCAGAAATCAAACCAAAACTTTATTACTCGGTCAGCATCCCAACATCATGTCTCTGCAAAGAAATTACACATGAAGTAATATGAACATGGAAGCCACTCCTCTGCAGTCTACATGGTGCATGTACACTGATCACAAACAAATCATTTGACGAATAAACAGCTACATTTCTGTATCATCAAAAGTTAAAAAGTTTACAATTTTATTTAAAAAAAATAGAAAAATACTTCAAGATGACGCACCTTTTAAGGTCCAATTTATTAATTAGAATTTATGTAACATCTTAAAATAAATAAGGTGTCTGATTGTGGACAAACACAAGATAGGCACACTGTGTCCAGGTAATGCTGGGCTTCAGGTGCACAGCTGATTAATCAGAGTCTGAGCTTCTGAGGAGCAGCCAAAGCATAATTTCCAGGATTCACACGGACCTCGATCAGAAGGAAGGTCAGCTGCGCCACGTCTGAACTGCACCTCTCTCTTCACGGCTTGCGATTTGGGCTTCATAAAAACAAAGTCTACCACCACGCAGGTGTCGGTCTTCTTCACGAGCAGGCACCTGATGTCAGAACGCTTGCGGAGTTTGACTCCTTGAAACTGTGGGTGGGTGGGGACCAGACTGGATCCCCGCGGCACTGGATGAAAGACACCATCCTCTCGGAGAAGAGCTACGTGGGTGTCCGTCAGGAGGAACTGGGAGATGGTGTCCCGGTGCACACAGGTAGAGTTCTTGACTTTGACGCTGGTGTAGACCAGGGGACAGACATTAGCAAGTGAAGGTGTGCCGGGACCATCCATGTTCCCGTGGATGATGTAGAGCAAGTCGGCGAGGACGCGCTTAAATCTGGAAGTGATGTGAAGCCCGCTGTCAAGGATGACGTCAGGAACTCTTGAAGTCCAATCCAGAGAGATTACCATTAGGTCGGCAGAGAGCAACGGCTGACGTTCGGTCTCTTCAGGGATCTTCTCAGGAAAGAGAGCATTCAGTAGAGCCCTGCAGAAGTCCTGAGTAAGCTCTTTGCTGTACGTGAAGATAGCTAGCATGGTGTCTTCGGTGCAGCCTGTTAGGCGGATGTGCTGCCCTGCCAGACTTATCTGGACTTCCCGGATTTCTTGGAGTTTAAAGCGGTGAAAAATAGTCAACATGTTTGTAGAATCCGTCCTCGCTGAGAGAATGATTAAGTCCGTCTCTGACAAAAGCAGACAGGCGGGTTTTGGGATGGGTTTCTTACAGTTAGCTGCTCTGAGCCAAAACAGACTCAAAACCTTGCCAAAATTCTCCCGAGGAGCCAGAGATTCCAACTTTTCCAGGATCCTCTGGGATGAAAATGTCTGTAGCTCAGACAAAACAGCCGGAAGCTCGACCAGCCTCTGATGAAACACTTCTGGACTGGTAACTCTCGAAGAGGACACGGATCCTTCAGGCCAACCAGAGATGTTCGGGATCGGCGGAGCTCCACGATTCTGTGGGAGCCTCAGCACACAATCCTTCGACAGATCTACCGAAGTGCCTTTGTGCTCGGCTGCGATTGAAGGATTTGGCTCTTGGCGAAGCCGTGTTTGATGAATCAGCGGCAGCTCTTTGGATATCGTGCTCACGTACTGAGGGAGGACAACCTTCATGTCGCCTGCTTGAACGTTTCGAATGATGTCCCGTGTGCCCTGAAGCTTTCTACCAGCATCTTTATACACCTCGGACAGTTTGTCAGCAAAGTAGCTGAAGACAAAGCTCTTATTGGCTGTCACTTTCTCTGCTTCTGCATCCAGTTCTGGTTTTGTTTGACCAATAAAGGATCCCATCATCTGCTGCTGACTTACTTGTAACCACTGAATCACTGAACTGATGCAACCACTGTTAAAGCTGCGTGACTTTGAGGAATGATCAGTGGGCGGTTTCGTCTCGCCTGCTCTCCCTGAATCACATGTTTGGGATTCAACCTTTTCCTCCGAGTTAGAAAACGAGCGTCCATCGTGAACCTCCTGCTTTTCACCACGATCATCGTCAACACAGCAGGTGGAATCACTTCCATCAGATTTGTTGCTGTGCTGGTCTGGGTGCACTTCTTGCTCAATTTTGTGTTCGGCGTTCAAACAGTTGAGGTCACAAACTGCTCGGCCCACTGCTCCTTTGCTGAGGTCATTGTTTTTAGGAACTTCCACTTTTTCAATGTCTGTAGATTTTTGCGTTTCTTCTCTTTGAATCTGTACGAGACCACGTTCTGGTTCCTCTGACATGTTTTTGTGGACATTAGGACAGACTGCCTCAAACTCCAGGGAATGCTGGAAGCTAGACCCTCTGGCTCTCTGTGTGCACAAGGGGGGGAGTGGAGTCCGTGACTAAAGTGGAGGCTCTAGGAATTATGCTGAAGTTCATAATCCACCCCACTGAGAATTACAGTTCCTCCAATCACCAGGTGCACAGGTGGGATGTAAGTGATTTAAATCAATAAGGTGAAGGTTTGTCATGCAAATTAAATTGACAAGTGCACGAAAACTTCTTTCCGAAAGGTTTGAAACTCAAACACAGGTAGAAAAGCATTTGCAAACAGTTCACTTCCAGGGGCAAAGGTCGTCAGCTCATCTCAGCTTTGACTAAAATCATCTGCAAATACTGTTTTACCCAAGTTTGCACAGTTTGAAAGGAAAAACGTTTGGATACTCTGATCATTTCTGCTTCCCATGCTTTGGTTGACCATCATAAAGCAGAGAGTGAGCTTTCCGTTCTTCCAAAAATACAAAAGATAAACCAGCTGCAGGGTTTCCCTATGATGTTTAAGCTGAAACTGGTTTAACTGGTACCAACTCCTACTCTAGGATTACATGCACAACGCAGTCTTCTAAAAAAACGTTTAGCCAGCAAAGCTAGCTGACACAAAGCTAAAGCGGCCAGCAGGGGGCGACTCGTCTAGCTGGAATCTTCTCCTACACTTGTATGGTTTTATCGTCTCAGTTTCTGGTTTCAGGTCCTTTTGGATAAAACACAAGGTTCGTTTTAGACGCTGAGAATCAGTCAGGGCTGATTCAGGGCGGGTCTAAACTGTGACGGACAGCTGTGAACCTACGAGCTCGGTCATCACATCTGGTTTCAAAAGACCAAGATGGAAACAGCAAGAATGCGCCGTCTGAGGCTCAAAAATAAATACGTTCATTAATTCATTTAAAAAGAAAGCTAACCGAGGTGGTCTACGTCCATCTTTTATATAGTGAGTAAGAACGGAACTACAGGTGAGCATCTGAAGTGTCAAACTGTATTGACATGAAGCCTGCTTCGAGTTAAAGTGAAAGGATCATTCTTCCAGGGAACACCGACCTCTGAGGACACGCCCAGTTTTGGCGACACCGTGTGATCTTCTATATTTCACTAAGCCAAGCTGACGACGACAGGGGTTAAAAAAGATGAGCACTAATCCCTCGAACCCTCGGCTGAACCTCTGGGTTAAACGCCGCAGCTGGAACATTCGGAGCTTCTCTGTTTGTCACTGAACATTTAAAGAGAAAGCCCATTCTCTGTCTCCTTTCAAATTAAAAGCATATTTATCACCTTAGGATAGTCTGATTAAATTAAGGGCATGCATGAGGCACATCTGGAACACGATGCAGAGATAAAGAACCGCACCTTAATAACGCGGCAGGATTCGACCCTGGTCTTACCTGATACTTGAGCTTCCTCGGATTAATGTTTGGGAGCTTTTCATCCTCCTGAAAACAATAAAAATAAACTTCAGTGTCTCCAAACATAATGTGGACAAAGTAAAAAGCATCGTGTTCGTTCATAGTCATTATTTATGATGACAGGAAAAAGGGAGACCGATTAAATAAACCCAGGATAAATGAAACCCAGGGAGAGAGGAAATCAAAGCACATCTGGGGACTCGTGCAGATTAGAGAGCAGGAAAAGTCTGATGGTGGGAATGAAGGCTGGAGGATCCTGGTCTTACCTCATCTGTCAATCTAACAGAGCTACAGTCGCTAACCTCCTCCTCCTCCTCCTGCAGGGTCAAAGAGCTAAACATCAGTTCTACAGAGAAAACCTGGATTTATTCATCCGGACTTTACTGGAGACGACAACATGAAGCAAACACTACAAAATCTGCAGCAACATAATCCGTCAATATTTAATCACACGACAGAAAGCACATGCTGACGAGCAGCGTGGAGACCGAGACCGTCACACTCCTGGAGACTGGGTGACACACACACACACACACACACACACACGCACACACAGTCATTGTTGCACTGTTCTACTACACGACTGCGTCGCGGTCTCGCCTCACTGTGCGTCTCACTGCACATGGTTGGAATGACAATAAAGCCACTGGACTAAAAAGCTTTATTTGACTTTTCAGCCTTTTTAAAGCTGAATTCTGATCAACCTGACAATTAATCAATAACACTGCCAATCAGAATTTCAGAGTAAAAGCTGAATGAATCAGCCTGAAGGTCAGTGGTTACTCTGAAAACGAGTGTCGGCGGTGGGGATGAAGCGCCTCGAGGCGACTGGATCAGATTTGTGCCAACGACCCAATCAGAGGACGTGTCGACCGCCGTTCCCGGGTGCTCGGCAGGTTAAATGTGGGCCGTGATGAAGAGTGTGGTGCCTCTTACTCGCAGTGATTCTGTGGACAGAGACAGATCCATACTGCTGCCGTTCAGGAGGTTCATCTTGCGTAGCCGCCGCTGGACTTCCTCTTCGATGTAGGCGTTTATCCTGCAGGGCGCACACACACACATACACAGTGAACACGGGGAGGCGGTCCCTGCAGAGTGAGGCGGGGCTTGGTGTGGCGTACCTGTCGTCGGACAGCGGCAGCAGCGTGTTCAGACCCTGGATGTGACTGGCGGGCGAGCCGCCGTGACCCGCCCGCTCGTCGCTGCTGATGGAGTGCGTCCGGCTGGTGTCGTCGGCCTCGCTGATTCGCTGCCGCAGCTTCTGGATCTCGCGCTGCACTCTGGACACGAAACACACAGTGAGCCTTCAAAATAAAAGCCCCAGCAAGAATAAATAAAATGTGCAACTGCCGGATTAAACCGGTTCCTTTCGGAATCCGTTTCCATAGAAACCTCTGCTGGTCCAGCTCCGCCCCCGTCCTCGGGGTCCTGGCGACAGAGCTCTTGCTCCTCTGCTCCTCGGAGTCGGGCTCGAGGGAGACGCTTCGTCTCAGGGCGGAGTGCCTCCTCTCCAGCCGGGCCACGGCCTGCTCCATCGCCTCCCTCTGCTGCTTCTCCTTTGACTCCAGGATCTCCTTCTCCTTCCTCCTCACCTTCTCCTCCTGCCGCGCCACATTGGCCGTGAACTCGTAGGTCTCCTGGAGCTGCTGGAGCTGCCGGGCGCTGTGCCAATGGAGGCTCAGCTTCTCCTCTTTGTCCTCCAGCTCCTTCTCCACCTGGAACAGCGTGTTGTCGAGCCCCGGAGATCGGTCGCAGTTCCCGTTGCCGCCGCCGCTGCGCTCCAGCAGCTCCGAGGCTCTCTGCTTCTCCTCGGCGAGGGCGGGTAGGAGGCCGTTGGCGAGGTTGGCGAGCTGTCGCTCCTTCAGCTGCAGCCTGTGCTCCGCCTGTCGGAGGAGCTGCTCCTCGTGGCAGACAGCGGTGGCGTCCTGCGCTCCCTTCTCCTGCGTCTCCTTCAGGTGCTGCTGGCGCTCTCTCAGGCCGTGGGTGAGGAGCAGCAGGGCGCCACGCTCGGCGGCAACCTCCTTCTCCAGGCGCTCCCTTTGCTGCCGCAGCCCCTCCTCCAGCAGGTCCAGCTCCTTCACCTGAGCCGCCTTGAAGTCGGCGTAGCGGCTCTGGGCGGCCCGCGCCTCCTCGCCAGCATCCTCCACGTCCGGCCGCTCGGCGGCCTCTTTGGCGCGGAGGAGGGCTTCTCTGATCTCTGTCAGCGCCTGCTGCTCCTCCTCCAGGCGGCGGGCGTCCTCCCGGGTCAGCAGGGCGGTGGCGGCTTCGTGTTTCTCCCTCAGCTGCTCCTCCAGCCGCCCCACCAGACTCAGCTGCTCGCGCTCCTGCTCCTCCAGCCGCCGCCGCTCCGTCTCCAGACGCACCCGCTGCTCCTCGCGCTCCCTCTTCAGCCGCTCCAGCTCGCGGTAGATCTCCGTCTGCTCTGCCGCCGCCTGGTGCCTCCGCTGCTGCTCGTCCTGCTCCTCCGCACGGTCTGCCTCGCGCTCCTGCGGCTCCTTCCGCCGTCGCCTCCGCTGGAGATCCACCTCATTGATCTCGGAGCGCCTCTCCTCCTCGAAGCGCTCCTTCTCAGCCAGGAAGTCTCGCAGCCGGCTCTCGATGTCCTGGCTGCGGCGGTGGAGGCTCTCCTCCTGGCGGAGGATCCGCTGCTGCACCTCCTCGGACTCCTTGCGCTGACTCTCCACCTCCTGCTGGAGGCGCTCCAGCTCCGCCTTCTCGCTCTGCTGCTTGGCCTCCATCTCTTTGATCAGCCTCCTGCGGGAACAAAACAAAGCAAACGTCACCTGAGCCGCCCGAGCTCCACCAATCAGAGAGCTGGTCTTCAGGTGGGCGGACACGTACCTCTTCATCTCCAGCTTCTCCAGCTCTTCTCGCTGCTGTCGCTCAAACTCCAACCTAGGAAACAACACACCTCCGTCAGCTTCCTCGGAGCGCCCAAAACGCACGAACACACACAGTCGAGCGGCGGCAGCACGTCAGACAAACAGCTTGGGATGAGACGGCAGGCAGCGACACGTCTAACCTCACAGCGGGACAGAAGCAGGAAGCTGGTGAGCAAATAAACAGCATGGATGAAGCAGACAGTGAGGGTGGAGGTGAGGAGGCACGGGACGAGTCGACACACGTCTTTGGGTCAAAACGGGACAGTTAGACAGGAAGTGCACGGCTGAGTCTACCTGAGGAAGACGGGGCCCTTCTCAGTGAAGAGACTGTCAACGGGACAGGGACACAGTTACATCCTTCAATCACAGCACGACAGGAAACGCCCTGCCCTCCTTTAGCTACTCCGCAGGTGTGTCAGGTGACTTCGTCTGAGACGTCTTCAGACTTATTAGAAATAACGGGCGTTCCCTCCTGGAACCGCTGGAGCTGCTTAAAATATAACATGACTGTAACAAACTGTACAGAGCGGGGTGTCGATATTCAGCCATTATTCACAGCAACGAGAAGAACGATTGGTCGGTGTCTGCGGCGCGTCGCGGGGTTAAGGATCAGACCTCTGCAGAGGATGTCGGTCGAGGGCGGCGAGCTCAGCGGACGTCTCTGCGTTAGAGACGCTCGGAGAGTCGGAGAGGTGTGGCCGACCGAGCTGAGCTCACTTCAGCTGTTCCTGAACGTTTAATTACTTTAATCATCGTAAGACGTGAGTAAAATAAGACGACGTGAAGCACGCCGCGCTAATCTGCAGCTCTGAACTCGCTGCTGGAGCAGCCGATGACCTGCTGACTCATCAAACCTCGGTCGCCTGAGCGCTCTCACGCCGTCTCAAGTCTGTACGGCGTTATGGCGCCGTGCATCGGCTCGTGTCTAAAAGCGAGCTCAGAAACTTCCCCTGACGCTCGGACACGGCAGCGTGCGCGCAGCGCCCGTGTGGTGATGGCAGCGAGAGATCTGCAGACTGGAAGTTTGACTGAATAATGGAGAAACGGCTTCATGCAGAGCAGCTTCCTGATGGTGTCGTTATTTTATTTAAGTTCATTTCAGTGATGTAAATGAGGCTGAGGCTGCTCCTCCATCAGGAGGCGGCGCGGCCGTCCGCTTCACACGGACTCCCACTCAGTGTGGAGGACAGAGCGAGGAGGTGCGCATGATGCAGTCACTGCTCTGTTTGCAGAGTCGCACAATCAGAAATCACAGCCTGTGCTCGCCGAGCCGACAGGTTAAAGGTCAGCTGGCGTGTGACATCACCGCTTTATCGGTTTGATGACAGAGGAGCTCCATCAGCAGCCACTGCATGAAGCTCCTGATGGAGCCGAGAAGTTCAAGCTGATGTTCACCCCCCTCTGTGTGTGTGTGTGTGTGCGTGTGTGTGTGTGTGTGTGTGTGTGCGTGTGCAGTCACCCGGGGTTGTACAGCATCACAGTGGAGAGGTTCTCGCAGGACTTGGACAGATCGGTCATGGAGAGGCTGAACGTGGAGAGAAGGCCACTCTGAAACAGGCAGACGGCGTCCTCGTGAGGTTCACCAAAGACCTTCAAACACCTTTCAACACCTAAACTGAGGCCACGCCCTCACCTTTCGTTTCTCCCGCAGCTTGGCCGCCTCCTTCGGATGGTTGAAGCGAAACATGTTGGTCCTGCCGAGCAGAATGACGGCGCCTGGAAAACAAAACCCCAAACGACAGAAACGGACGATTCGAATCAGAGCGACAGAACAAAGAGCATCTCTCAGGTAAAGGTGTGTCGCCTCTGGACGGAGATCCAGGTGTCCCAACACTGGTCTGTGCACAGCGAACGCGTGCTGAAGCATCACGTTACTGTGGCAACGCCCTCCATTACCTTCAGCCCTTTAAAATCTGTTTAGACAGAGCAACACGCTACAGCTGGAAGCAGGAGACGGGCCTCACCCTGGTTGAGCTGCGACGGCTCCGTCACCTGGACTCCGTTGACCGAACACTGAGCTCCGGCGAGCGGCACCAGAGTCACCGTCCCGTTCTGGTTCTCAAACATGCAGTGCTCGCTCTCCAGGTCCAGACCGTGCAGGACTGCAGGAGGAACGAGATCACCGTCAGCAACGCCATCAGCCTCTGCACTCATCATCATTACAGTTATGACTCACTGATGTCCTGCTCTGTGGACGCGTCCTCTCTGCCCACGTAGGTCCGCCCCTCCTGCAGAAACGAGACAGAGACACGCAGTCACTCCACCCACCCCTGACGTCCGGCGGGGGCAGCGGTGAGTCGGCCGCACAGAGTGCTTACAGCGTGACACACAAACAGTTCGGTCTTCACTCCTTCATAACACCTTTACAACTCACCTGAGCTGTTTAGAGGACTTTAATGAGATTATCTGACCAATAACAACAGACCATGCACGAAGCACTGTGATTGGATGTTAGTGGCTGGCAGGTATCCGTGTGTGGATGCAGCCTGACGGCATAAATGATCACTAATCTAAAGGTGAGTCCGGGAGCGCTGACCTTTAAATGGTAGAGGATGATGCCGGTGCTGAGGAGGTCGTCGTCGATGCCGATGAGGTGAGGCAGCTCGGAGTCCAGCACCACGCCGATGCCCTCTTTCCTCAGAGCGAGCGTCTCCTCCTGCAACATTTTACAACTTCAGCCACAAAAAACAAACATCTGCTCCGAGGGGGGCCGGATGGTCAATGCTCGCCGCTACCTTGAGGATGTTTTGAGTCTCGTTCCATTTGTTGGTCCACTCTTTAGTCAGCTCCAAGACCTGCAAACAGCAGAGCGTCAGCTGCTTCCGCTCTCAGCTGTAAACGTAACGGAGGTCAAGCTGCCGGACGGCGTGAGACTCACCCGGGCTTCATTCTGGTGCAGCTTCTCCTCCATGCTCAGAGCGGTGGGCGAGTCCAGCAGAGCGATCTGACAAACAGAAACCACCAAGCTACTGAGCGCGCTCAGTCTGCGGCCTCGGGAACCGGGCGGCTTCCTGTTTCCGAGGCCGCAGGCAACACGCATCACAGACGCTGTAGTCCTGCACAACAACCGCCATGTTTGTAGTTCTTACCTGGTTGCCCTGGACCAACAGAGCTTTGAGCCGGGCGATTTCAGCCCGCAGTTCTCGGATCAGCCTGACGTTGGCGTCCTCGTTGATGGTGGGTTTGTTGATGATGTTCTTGGCTCGGTTGGCGTAGCGCAGAGTGCTGAGCGTCTCGCCGTAATTTACGTCGGCGGGAGAAATGGCTGAAACAGAAGGAGATTGCGTTTTCTCGGGGCGCTCTCGGACACTCGTATACGTTCACTTGGTGTTTTCTGCTCACTGGCGATCATGATGGTCTTGGAGTTTCCGCCCAGGCTGTCCTTCAGCAGCCACGTCAGCACCGAGTCTCTGTAGGGAACGAACACCGACTTCTTCTTCAGGTTGGTGTTCACGCCGCCCTGCGACATGTCGGCTGGGACGAGAAACATCCGTCAGTCAGAACGAGGATGGGGAGCGATCGGGCGGCTTTAATAAGACGCCCGACTTTGACTCCATCCCTGAAAACAAAAACTGAAGCACTGATGACACAACGGAAACAACATCTAAGATTAAAAATAGTTAACCCCGCCCCTGAAGACAAACCGCTCCTGACCTAAAGCAGAGATGACGTTGCCCAGGGTGACCAGCGACTTGTTGATGTTCCCGCCCTCCTTCAGTCGGACGCCGGTGGCTCCAGTGGCGTCGGCTCGCTCGCTGCCGGCCAGATCGACCAGGTGGATCTTACTGAGGGTTTCGCTGGGCATCTCGGCATCGAACTTGGCCTACAAGGATCGAGCAGCAAAAACAAACAATCATCATCCGTGAACGTTTACACGACATCCACGGCCATCACTTCGAAGCACGGAGATCATTTCAGAGCTCTCGTGGTTCTTCTCTCGCTCGCGGCCGGCTTGTTTTCGTGTCACTTCTTTCGGATTATTGGTAAAAATATTCGTATGAAAATCGTCGAGCTCAGCCGAGTACTTCCTCTGCTGACTTCTTTATGATGACGTGGAACCCGTGACCGTCGCTGACCTGTGTGAAGTTGATGGTGAAGATGGCGTGCGAGCGGCTGCTGACATCGTTCATGCCGGTGCTGGCGGTGGTGCGGTTGATGTTTCCGGCCTCCATCAGCTCCTCCACGTCGCCGTAGTTCTGCACCAGGTGTTTGGACAGATCTGAGGTCAGGAGGGAAAACACGCCGAGCTCAGAGAAGACGATCGTATCAAAGATCAGAAGAGCGAGCGCGGGCTGTGTGACGCGGACGCGGTGAGGCTGATGGGTAACACCTTGACCCCCAGCCCCGCCCCCCAAGAATCATCGAAAAAGAACCAAACTCTGCATCAGCGTTTCAGGGGCACCGGACATAAAGGTTTTACCTTCCACGTAGGGCCCGCCTTTCGGGTGCTCCCTGACCCTCAGGTTGTAGGTCTGAGTGGACTTCCTCCTCAGCAGGTCTCTGACCCTCTCGTTGTAGATCTCCAGGTAGCTGAGGACACAAGCACAAACGTGAAAACAGCCTTTCTGGCTGGACCCTCGGGTGCTGGAGTCGGACTCTCACCTGACTTCTGTGCGAAACGAAGCTTCGTCCCATCGAGTGGCCTCCGAGATCCGACTGAACAAACCCTCACAGATCCTCGGGATCAGGCCGGCGTCGCCCTAAACCGAGACCACAGACATCAGATCGGCCGGCTGAGCTTTCATCTACATCAGGGTGGGGAACTCCAGACCTCGGGGGCCGGCGTCCTGCAGGTTTTAGGTCCTGAGTCACATGATTAGTTCATTACCAGGCCTCTGGAGAACTTCAAGACGTCAACCTCCTGCGTTGGATCAAGGACGCATCTAAAACCTGCATCACACCGGCCCTCGAGGCCTGGAGTTCCCCACCCCTGATCTACACCATCGTCGCGCTCCGTCACAACACGCTCGGAGCGTTCAGCTCGTGGTGAACATGAAGGAACCTCGGAGCACGTCTGGATCGCTTTCCTCAAACATCCCGAAGGAACGGCAGACTGTCGATGCCGGCAAATAACTGAGTAATCTGCCAATCGGCAGCAGCTTCAGCGCTCGAGGTATTTTTGAGTAAAATACATGCAGTCAGTTTAAAGTGGAGGACACTTCGGCAGTCTCACCGGCGCTCCCATCATGGTGTAGGACTTCCCGGAGCCCGTCTGACCGTAGGCGAAGACGCAGGCGTTGTAGCCCTCGAACGCCGCCTTCAGCACGTCGGAGCCCAAATCTTTGAAAACCTGCGAGTGGAAAAAGAACAAATGAGGTTGTATTTCTTCTCTGTGACACCACGGAGGCGGAGTCAATACGACGGGCTGCAGAGCGTGACCCGCTCACCTTTTCCTGAGAGACGAAGGTGGCGCTCTTACAGTCCATCGAGTCGTAGGAGAAGTCGTACGTGAAGGTTTTGGTGTGCTCCCTCACCGAGTCGCCGAGGACGCCATCGGAGACCTGAACCAATCACAGCTCAGAGGTTACAAACAGAGCGGTGAGCCCGTTTTCCCGCCATTCTGACAAATAAGAGCGTTACCTTCAGGTTGGTGATGGAGGTTTTGGTTCCTTCCATGTCGATGATGCACTTTGCCATCAGATCCTTCTCCCTGAAAAACACCACGAAGCTTCACAGAGCGAACAGGACGACCCTTTACCTTCAGGTAGGACGCTGCCAACGGCAACGCTGTCAGATGTTTGTTACCATAGTTACACAGATGATACTCCGCATAGAGACCGATGATAATGACGTAAACAGGCTGTCAGTGAAAACCAGACGTAGAGACTCGTATATGACATCATCTCCTCCAGGTCGGCCTCGTACACCCTCCACTGCTATCCTGCTGCACCTGCTGCACCTGCTGCACCTGCTGCACCTGCTGCACGCCTCACAGAGCAGAGCTGAGCACGCGGCGTCTGAACTCAGATATAAAAGAAGAAACTGAACCGATAATCTAAGAAACGCTTAGAAACACTTTAAAATCTGCCGTTTGCCCACAACAACAACAACAACAACAACAACAACAACAGAGGAGGAGGGGCTTGTTTGTTTAAATATATTTGAATATGTAGATATTTATTTTTTCTGTGCTGTTTTTTTGCTGATACGACCACAGAAGCTTCTCTGTGGATAAACACCACGCACAGTGTCGCACACGCACAGTGTCTCACGCACGCACACACACACACACAGTGTCTCACACACGCACACACTCCCACAGACACACACACGCTGCGACATCCTGATGTTTTCTCACTCGGGTGTGTTTTATCTCTGCAGGTTGCGTAACTCTGTTTACTCTCACACTGAAGCAGTCACATGACCGGAGATCGAGTTAACACAAACACACCAGACCGGAGCTAAAAAGAAAAAAGGGTCAAAGGTCAGCGGATCATGAGACTGTGAAACGTGTTTTTAACCTGCGCCGTGGTTACTTCACACGGATGAATCTTTTTCCCTGTTTTTCTCATGCTTCCTCTGTGTGAACGCTCCGTCCACCTCGTGCTCTCACACTGATGTCATTCTCATCTTACTCAGATTTTATTTTGAAATGCTCACATTAGTAAGAAGTTCAGGATGTTGCTTCATTCTTAGCAGATTGAAACAATAATCTCTCATTTCTGCTGTAATCTCAGACTGACAGCACACAGATCCAGCAGCAGGAACCACACTCGGCGCTGCGAACATGAATAAATACTTGTTAAACTGCACGTAGATCAGAAATCTGATTATTGGCTTAAACTCGGAGTTAAAGCTTCCAGCCTGGAGCTGAAGCAGTGAAATAAACAGGGCGAGCAGCAGGGCCGTAACCTGCTGCGGGCCCCCGAGGAGCCCCGTAGCAGGGCCGTAACCTGCTGCGGGCCCCCGAGGAGCCCCGACATTAACGTCAAGGTCGTCCTTTCACAAACACCTGGAAACCTGCACTACAGAACCAGGCTTCCACACGTTCACCCTGCTGCCCTCAGACGGGTGGAGCAGGCCGGTCAGAGTGAACGTGTCACATCCACCAAATGTTTCCATTGGACGGACTGGTTCCCAGAATCTTTCTGTATATTAACAATAAAGCCTTATTATTAATCTGTTGCTGTAGTTCCAGAGGACGAGCGGCTCGGGGACAGATGTGCGGCGTCAGGTCCTTCCTGAGCGGGTTTCTGCGGATACACCAGGCACAGGTATGAATACCACGTTAGAAACGCCCTCTAACACACGAACGAGCTGGAAATATGAAAGCTGTGAGTCTGTGCTGCGTTTCACAGCACACGCTTCTCCTGTTATTTCTAACCTTTGGAACTAAAACGCATCTTTATCCTCCGAGCACCAAATAACACGTTCGCAGTCTCACGAAGTTACGATTCAGGTAAACACGTTAATAATGTGTACCTGGTCATGATGTCAGAGACACCAGCCCACAGTCCAGGTTCACACATTTGTGTGTGTCAGTGTGTTTGTGTGGCTGTGTGTCATGAGAGGTTTCTCAGACGCCCGTCAGCAAAACCACAAATCACGAGTTTAAAGCTCGACAATGATTTTATATCCACACACACACAGCGCACGGACCTCTCAGTTTCACCGTCACTAACACAATATTTATGCCTGGAGGTGTATGACACACAACACTTCAGTTCCCAGTGAAGGTGGAGGTTTTTGTTTTGAATGACAAATTCTCTGGAGACTGATGACATCACTTCCTGTTTCTAAACGACTCTGCAGAGTCTGAAAGGATGCGTGAGAATATTCCAACAAAGGACAGTCAGTTTGGCGCCTCTGGGCCTCCGTACATTAGAGAGGACCTGTGTGTCTTTGTAATCTTTCAATGAGCAGTCTGACAGGTGTGGATTTTTCTCACCCCGCCCTGCTGCACCCTGCAGCCCCACACAAAAATCACGCAAAGCCGCAGACTTAAAATATGAAGCTGGAACAATGACAGGCTGCCAGAGAGTCGATATCCAGGTTATTAAGTCTGACTAAGGCAAAAATAAAATGTCAGCAGACGGGTCACGGTCACAGCTACGACTAAAAACAGCCAACAGACATGAACCAAGCTGCTGTGGGAACTAAATAAAAATGTCTCTACTTTAGGAAAGAAGTAAAGCAACGCTGACCTAAAATATAAAAACACAGAGGAAACCTCTGTTTGATCAAATCTGTCAGAGGAGGGTCTGCCCATGATCCCTACAATCAGAATAACTCTGACTAATAACACAAAGAGTCAGGATCAAGGTTATCATGTCCACCAAATGAGAATAAAACCAGCTGGAACAACAAACAAAGACAACAATAATCAAAACTGCACTTTGCTGAGATCTGTCTGACATCCCGAGGAGGCTTCAGTGATCATAATAAACCAAACTGACACTCAAACATCAAAAACCTCCTGATACTCAGACCGGAAAAAATCACAATCAAATGAAACCAGCCCACATTTTAACCCTGACTTCAGAGACGGGGACGGATGTGCTGTAGGGTAAACCTGGGGCCTCATCCCTGCGGACTCCTCCAGGTGAGCCCGCGCAGGCTCTCAGGTACACACGGGTGAGGCGATGACGTCAGCCTGCCTTTAAATCGTGAACGTGAGCCGTGATAAGATTAAAGTCACTCACCGCCTGTTCATGGGCCGGACCCGCACAGCCACACGGACCGACGCCATGGCTCATCCCGCTGCTGTCCGCCGCTCCGCGGAGAGGAGCCGCTTTATGGCCGATATCAGCTAACAGGCGAGCGGATAAACGGGGCAAAAGTCGTACAGATAAAAGCGGAGTGCGGAGAATGGTCCAGAGGGCACAGCTGGAGACCGGGTGGGGGGGGGGGGGGTCTCGGGAGCAAGTGGATGCTATCAGGGTCCGCTGACACCGAGTCGCTGTCCCGCTGCCTCAGACCTGCGGTCGCTGCTAGCTGTTAGCCTGCTAGCCGGCATCAGGTGGTAAAAACATCGGGATGTATGGAAGCCAGGAGGGGACACACCTCCGGAAGGACGGGAAATGATCTGTATGAAGAAATACAGGACACGAGAGATTTTAATGTACTTTTAATAACTGGGGGTAAACAAAAACACACATTTGAGGTTTTATATGAAAAAAATAAGTATACAGAAAGCAAAATCTGATTAATAATAATAATAAAAATACCTGACAGGTTTTTAATTGACTGAAATTAATCTGCACACATATATTTACCTAAACAGATGAAGACTGGCGAAAAATCATGAAAACAAGTAAAAAAAAGTTTGAAAAATGCAAAATTAAGAAAACTTCAGATTTTTTTTTTTTTAGCATTGTTTTTTATCTGACTGAAAATAAGTGCTGTATTGGAAGGTGGAATAGTTTGGCCTGTGCAGAAACCTCTAAGGGCTGGTTTTTTTTTTTTGTTTGTTTGTTTTGTTTTTTAATTTCTAACATTTTATTTCAGTGAGCACTTGCATGTCTGAGCTTTTGCTGTTGCATGCTGGGGCAGCAGGTTGAGGGTCACTGATGCCAACAGACTCAATAAACTGATCAACAAGGCCATTAATGTTGTGGGGATGGAGCTGGACTCCCTTAGGGTGGTGTCTGAGAGGCAGAGATTGTTTAAGATAAAGACAATGCTGGATAACACCTCCCACCCACTCCATGACATGTTGGCCAGTCACAGGAGCACATTCAGTGAGAGACTGAGATTACCAAAAACACCACTGAACAACACAGGAAATTATTCCTGCCTGTGGCTCCCTATACAACTCCTCCATCTAACACACTGTACACACTCCATTAGTTACATCCTTTTTGCACACACTCTACAGTAAAATAGCAACTGACAAAGTTCACAGGTTAGAGTGAAATGTCAAACATATATATTCCACCCATGTAATATTCTCACCTTTGTAATATTCTTAATGTTTATAATTGAGACATTATACATATTGTCACATTGTACATATTAGTGCTATTTCTTAAATTTGTAAACTCTGTAACATGTTGTATTATTTAAATACTTTTACTGTTACTGTTACTGCCTTGGAGCAACTGTGACCCACATAATTTACTTGGGGATTAATAAAGTATTCTGATTCCGATTTTAGTTTAGACTTAATGAGTTGTAGTAAGCTCACAGGTAGCTGCAGTTCTCCTCCTGGCCTGCTGGTGGCGGCGGAGGGCAGAGGTCGTGAAAGCTTCAGCCGGCGCCACAGCGGAGTGTTTCCGGAAACTACATGAGCGGTGTGAGCCGAGAGGAGGTGAGCTCCATATTTATGTTAAAAACGTTTATCCGAGGCTCCTCTGGCCGCGGTTTAACGGAGGAGCTGCTGGGCGGAGGTTAAATCTGTAAAGGCGATTTTTGACGTTGAAGCGACGCCAGAAAAAAACATTCAGTTTAAAGGCTAGCTGGGCTAAGCTAACACATGCTAACATTAGCCGAGTGAGAGAGGTTTCTGGGACGCTTTGAATGAATTCAAGCTGAAGCTTTTGATTTAGCCAGATCTCCTCAAACAGCGAGTTTTAAAGTGTAACGTAAACGATTTGTTGCTGCTCTGGTTGTGTGAGTTTACCGAGACGTTAGCAAGTATTAAACGGGTAAACGAGGTTTAAAGGTGAAGAAGCTGAAGCTGCTCTCCTGTTGTCTCCTCAGACTCCACCATGGACATCAGACCGAACCACACCATCTACATCAACAACATCAACGATAAAATCAAGAAGGAAGGTGGGTGCTGTTCCTCTGCATGGCTAACAGCAGCGAGTTTCTGCTGAAATCGGCATTAAAAACTGCTGTGCTGACGATCACAATGCTGATTATTATCTAATTTTAACAATCAGACACATTAAACACCGTAAAGGCTGGAAGAATAAAAACTAAGCATTAACTTAATGAAACACTCTGATTATAATCCATCAGTTCCGTGTTTTAATGAGAGAGCTGTGGTATTGATTTAACCGTTAGCCCACACAATCGGCGTTTTACCGGCTTTCTTTCCAACAGTTTCAGCAACAGTTGCCTCAAGGTGCTTAGACAGGACAGAGTAGCTACGGCCCACTTTGCCGTTATAATTACATCTTTACAGCTAACCATTGATTCTTTTAGACTGCCTCAAAGTCCTTTCTATTTATTAAACTTTAACAATATCGTCACTCTTTTCTACTTTCAGTCTTTATTATGTGTAGTTTCACCTTTCATTGAAATGCCATCTTATCTGCTGCCAGTACACTTATCAGTAACTGTGGTTGGTCAGATGCTGCCAGCAGCGTCCCCTTCAGGGGAAATCAGGGAGAATACCTTAGTAGTAGCTTTGTAGTGCCGGGGTCGGGATAAGTCATCGTCTCTGTGGCATTCAGAGAGAAAAGTCCACATCACATAAAATGACCTTAAACGCATCTCAACACATCCATACTACAGTTCAGCAAACCTCTGTGTGTGCGCGCGTGCGCGCACCTGTGTGCGCGCGCGCGTGCACGTGCTATTTGAGTGCAGAGAAATAGAACAATCGTAGGTAAAAAAAAAAATGAATTTCTTGCAGGAAACGAGGAGCCTTTTTTCTGCAGGCTTCACTCTGAACTTTGTTTCAAAACATGTTTTAATCATTTTCAGTATAAAGGTTTTGATAAAAACTGTCAAATGAATTCCTCATTTTTCACTTTTCTTCTTATTTCTTTTTTATTTGGTTGAGAAGTGGCCGTACTGATCATTAACAATGAAATCTTCTGATTAGTAACACGTTGGAATCATCTAAACTTTATAAAGTTCTTGCACAGATGTGGTTCCAGACTCCGAGCCCTACTTTCTCAGTTCAATCATTTTTAAGATAAATAAATAAAACAAATGTTCCACAGTTAAAGTTTTGCTGATACAAACGTTTAGATTTCGCAGTAATAATATTCCTCAGAGTTATTTCTGATGTGAATGCAGCTCGAGCTGATTCTTCTCTTGAAGCTTCATCCATGAATCATTTCTTTAAGACTTTAAAGTTTGATTAATCACCAAGGATGGAGTACCAGCTGCCTGTGACCTTTGACCCTCCTTATAATAAAAAAAATAAAAAGACTCCGGGATGAACGTCGAGATGTTTGTGAGGGTGTTTGAACTCGTCTCATCTTCCTCCCGCAGAGCTGAAGCGCTCGCTCTACGCGCTCTTCTCCCAGTTCGGGCAGGTCATCGACATCGTGGCCATGAAGACGATGAAGATGAGGGGACAGGCCTTCGTCATCTTCAAAGAGCTCGCCGCTGCCACCAACGCCCTGAGGCAGCTGCAGGGCTTCCCCTTCTACAACAAGCCCATGGTAGGCCGGAATGCCACCTTCGTCGTGGTCATCGCTGACTTCCTCCCTCTGAGCAGCTGCGCCTTTAACCCTTTTGTTTTTTTCCAGAGGATACAGTACGCCAAGACCGACTCTGAGGTCATCGCCAAGGTCAAAGGATCATATGGCGACAAGGAGAAGAAGAAGAAGGAGAAGAAGAAGGCTCAGGAGCTGGCGGCTAACGCCACAAAGAAACCGGCGGCGGTGAGCGAGCCAATAAAATGTCTCCCCTCACTCCTTCATCAAACCTGTAAACATTCATATTTAGGACAATTTCACCTCTTTCCTGCTGTGAGACAGGAAGTTACTGTTCACCAGACTCCATTCACAAAAACAGCGATTTCACCTGACAGCCCAAGTGAGCTGTTCGCCCACGGCTGCTGTGATTGGTCAGTCGGTTTGTGTTGGAAGACATTTCCAGCGATGGCAGAAATCTCTCGTCTGGTGGATCAGAGCGACGGTTCCCTCTGAAAAATGCTCTTACCACCGGGGGCGCCGTTTCTTTTTACGTTTGACTTTTTCTGTTTTTTAAAGATTTTGAAAAAGTGCGTTTAACGTTTTAGTCATGAGACACAAATGCTGTGGCAACCCCGGCAACGTTAACGGGTAGCTGTTTATGGTTAGACATGGCCAAACTCTGACCCCGTCTGTCCTGCGTGAACCCCTGATGTCGTCTAACGTGGGTCGCGGCGTACTTTCAAACAAACAGTAAACGACTTCATCCAGATGCTCCTGCAGCTGTCTCCCAGCATCTGCGATGATGTTGAAGCTGCACTCCGTGTCTTTACGTGAGACCGTCGCAGCGCTCCAGCTGCTGCTTCGTAGTCGTCTTTATTGGACTGTGAATATAAATCAGCCGCCTCATTTCAGGCTAAATCGGCAGCCGCTGCAGGTGGAAGCAGCCAGGCTCCTCTTCATCAGCCGCTCTAACAGGGTTTCCGACAGGAAATGGCAGCAGCGGGGCCGGGCGGCGGACGTAAACGAGCCTTAAACCAGGATGGCTGCTGCGCTCTGCTCCTTTATTCTGTCGTTTAACTAAGTCTGTGAACCACTCGGCGCTCACTTCTCCTCTCGTTGTTCCCGGTTTTCCCGGCGCTGTAGTCATTTCTGACTCTGCTCTGTTCGCCATTCCTCTGGAGATGAAACCTTTGAACGTGTTTCAGAGTTTAACGCCTCTGTCCTCTTTCTTGTTTGCAGGGATTGGCCCCTCCTGCGCTCACACCTGCGGTGCAGGTAAGTTTTACCTGAGCGTTGTCATGCCTTTGCCTGTCCTGTTATTCCACAGGAGCCGGAAAAAACCTCTTTGTTTTCCTGATAAGGAAACAAAGTTGAGTGATGGCGCCCTCTGGGTTTGCCGTGGCTCAGTGGGAGGCTGCGGGCCGTCGGTGGTTTGATCCCCACTGCCTGCGTTCTGTTGTCATTGTTTTAACGTGGCTGCAAACAGTGGATCGACGCCACCTTCTGGCCACAGCAGTGTGTTGCAATCTAACGGCTGCTGCTTTAACAGCAGGAAAATAACTCGATAACTTTTAGAAAATTAAAATTTTCTGTTAATTTGTGGAAAAGTGAAAGCAGTGAACATAAATCCCACGCTGGCCCGTGTCTCCTCCTGTTTCCCGTCTCTGGCTCACCCGTGGGATACGTCAGAGTTATGAGTGACTCGCTTTTAACGGCGTGCTGCGACCAGGCGCTGATACGGCTCTCGTTCTCTTCGCAGGTTCCAGACAACCCTCCGAACTACATCCTGTTCCTCAGTAACCTCCCCGAGGAGACCAACGAGATGATGCTGTCCATGCTCTTCAACCAGTGAGTGCTGCACAGCTCACTGTGGTCCTGCCACATACACACACCTGCTGTTCCACCCACACAGCTCCATCCAGGAGGCCGCTGAGCTCTTTGACGGAGCCGCCTGATTTAAGACTTTAAACAAATGTGAACAAAAACTAAATGCAGTGATTTACAAATCTGATCATTTATGCTCAGCTGAAAACATCAGAGGTTTAAAGTTGGAACATTTCTTCATTTATGTATTTATTCAGTCCGTATTTCAAACGTTTGTGGTCAAATCCAGCAGAGTTTCCATACGTCAGTGTTTAACGGGAGGTCTGAACGTGCTCAGCCTCCTGATGTTTGAACATTTGTTTTTCGCCTGCAGGTTTCCGGGTTTCAAAGAAGTGCGACTCGTGCCGGGGAAACACGACATCGCCTTCGTGGAGTTTGAAAGCGACACTCAGGCGGGCGTGGCCAAGGACGCGCTGCAGGGCTTCCGGATCACGGCGACCTGCGCCATGAAGATCACCTACGCCAAGAAGTAGTCGCCTCGTCCAATCAGAGACGGGACACAGAGACTGAGGGGGGGCGGGGCTGGCGGTTTGGGGGATTTCTGTCGTCCGGCGGTGTGCGCAGCCTAATGGCGTCTGTTTGTTTTTGTTTTTTTAAGTATATTTTCTAAGAGGAACGCCACAGAGCTGCTTCTGATTTTGTAAAATAAAATCATTTTTCATAAACGTGCCTCACATTTTTACTCTGACCCCCTCAGGTCTCAGAGGTCACGGTGTCATCTGACGAGGGTTTAGAGAGCACTCTTCTCCTTAGCGACGGGCGGTTGCCGTGGTTGCCAGTCGGCGTTTGAGCCTGTGTGGTTTTAGACGTGAGCGCTGAGACGACTCACGCCTGTGTGTTTTCGCCGCGTTTCACCTCAGGCTGCTTTTACATTATTGATCAAAGCTTCGTGTCGTCATGCCGACAGGTTGGCTCGCGCCGGCGGCGCCGGCGGCTCGTCTCGGGTCTTCAGGATATGAAAACCTTGTTAAAGCAAAGCCTCGGGTTTTATTTCTGTCGTAGCCGAGTTGTAGTTGATCATCAACAACATCCAATTAAAATCCAAGAGTTTCACCAAACGTGAAGCTCCGCCTCTGTTAGTACAGTAACCTCACAGCAGCCGTATTATTGGTCAGATGATGTCATTCAAAAGGCTCCAACAGTACAAACACGCTCAGGTCAGGTGACGCTTCGGCCACCTGTGTCACCATCCGCCGGCTGGTTAAACGTGCAGATGCGTTATAACTGCACAGGTGTCAGAACGGAGGATTGGCTCAATTTACAGGGTTTTTTTCTACGCTTGGGTCTGTATGATGTCACAGAGCTCTTGTCCTTATATGGTCATCGGGCCTTGCCAGCTGCTGTTCAAAGCTTTACCTTAGGATAACCTGTTTCTGCGACGAAGCTGACGAGACCCGACCCCTTAAGATAGAAATGAGCAGAACAGGATTTTTCTGGGTTTTAAAGTAGAAGTTCTTCCTCTTGTTTCTGTCAACGTTGTGATTTTTTTTTTTATTAAAAGTGATTTAAACATGTGCGGCGTTGTTGTAGATTCTTTTCCAGTCGTTTTCCTGCCTCCACCTGTCTGTGTCGCTAAACAGAGAAGGGTTATTGATCGCCGTCGGTACATCAGTGCTTCCTGTGATGTTGGCTGTTAATTTCCTCAGAGATGCCTGCAGGGGTTTATGGGATTGTGGAGCTGTAAGTCAGCCGTGACGGGGTGGGATCGACTTTTGGTATTTTATTGTTTGGTCTCACACTGCAGGCCATCTGAAGAACAGTGACACGTGGAGCGTTTGTTTGAGGGCCTGTAGGAAGCACAGCCTGTATATAAAAGATGGAGGTAGCAACCTTGACCAAATAGTCACACACTGGCTTGTAAAAGTGAAACCTCAACGCCTGGAACTGAAACATCATCACAAGTGGACTGACTCAAGTTTGGAGCCTCAAGTGGCCATCAGAGGAACTGCAGACGCTGTAAAAGCCTCTGATGCAACAGGTTAGCGGGGGAGGTTAAAGAGAGCGGAGGGAGGGAAGACAAATGTGATGCCATGCTGCTCTGGTGCTCTAACCTGTAAAAACAGGTGAGCAGAGAACGAGTGCTCATCACAGGAAGTCGTGCAGCCGTCGGGACATCGTTCTGCCAACTTCCTCTGTTTAAGCTCCTCCCTCTGAGTGCCTGATACGGCGGTACAGCTGTGGCTTAGACTGGGTGAGATGTACCTGTGCAGCTGTGATGTCAGTTTTGGCAGCAGCGAGCAGTTTTGCCGTGGTCGTCTCTGTGTTTGGAAAGCCGGTGTGACGCCTGAAGGTCTGAACCAATGAGCACAGGCCGGAGAACATTTCTGACTAAGAATCATCATAGATTTAAATTTGAGCCGAAACTAAAGACTGAGCTCAAAAACTCATCGGGAAACAGGAAATAGGCTTTGCAACCACGTTACTGCCCTCTGGTGGCCAGCATAAAAAGTGCAGGTTCACTTTTCAGGCCCCGAAGCTTCGTCCATATCTGACTCATCGATGTGGAGAGCTGAAGATGCAGATGACATTTGGAGGAAGAAGCTTGTGGATCTTAAGTTTAGATTAAAACGTTTCCAGGTTTTTGTGACTTTAGGAGCTTAAAACAGACATAAACACTCCAGTGAGGCCGAGCGTTAAACCTCCGACTGAATCACACCCTCGACCAGAAGATGGAAGGCCACCTCAGGTTTTATGTTTCATTCAGAGTTCATTCCTCCGCCTGTGGAGAGTTTCCACCCCCGCGCTGCTTCAATTTATCTGCCTCTTTGGCAGCTGCAGGAAAATGAATCAAAATGTTTGAGCGCATCAACAGAAGCGAGCGGAGAGCAGCCACGCTGAGACACGCACGAGGAAATCTTCCATCCTGGATGGAAAACGCATGCAAATGGTCTTTATTCACTGTACGCTGATAAATATGACAGTCACATTAATAAATAACCAGCAGAGGAGGCGGGAGAGTGTGCGAGGCCTCTGCTTTTTAAAACACAAACAATAAATGTTTCAAAGTACACACTGTGTCTGTGTTTGAAGTAATGTGAGTGCCCAAAATGAACCGAACCCATCAGATGGGTGTAAAGAAGCACTCGCTGTAAAAACATCAGCAGCATCTGCTGTTGATGGGATATCAGCCACAATCAAACTGGGCCCGGGCTGTACTTGTGTCTGCCCCCTGGTGGTGGAGACGGAGACAAAGATGGACGTAGCTGCCTTGACGTCTCTTTTTTTTAATGAATCCAGATTTGAAGCCTCGAGGTAAACGTGCCCGCCGTTGCTGTGCTGGTTGCAAAAATGGAGCTTGGACGAGGAGGGGCGGGTCTAACTGTGAAACCAGATGCTCATTGGTCAATGACAACTCACAGGATAATCGGCCATTAAGAATCCTGAAAACAGCACCCACTTATTTTACTGTCTGTGCATTTTGCAGACGCCAAAATATCATAGAAGTTCTAAATCATCATCATCATATGAAAGTGTTATACACACTCAGAGGCTCATATATATATATATATATATATATATATATATATATATATATATATATATATATATATATATATATATATATGTATGTATATTTCAGATTAAGGACAGACAAACCTGTAATTGTGTCGTTGTGTAATTTTGATTTCTGTCTGCACAAATGTAAACATGCGCACAACTCCATCAGAAAGGAACGTGATGGTCAGTCGGGAAGCAGGTGACACTTTAATGTTGTCTGCAGAAACGAGCCCAGAAAACAGCGTCCAGGAGACCTGCCAAATGGCAAATGGTCTATATTTGTATAGTGCCTTACTTAGTCCCTAAGGACCCCAAAGCACTTTGCACATTCAGTCATCCACCCATTCACATACTGGTGATGGCAAGCTGCATTGCACAGCCACCCTGAGGCGCACTGACAGAGGCGGGGCTGCCAGACACTGGCACCTCCGACCACCACCAGTAGGCAACGGGTGAAGTGTCTTGCCCAAGGACACAACGACCGAGACTGTCCAAGCCAGGGCTCGACCCAGCAACCTTCCGATTACAAGGCGAACTACCAACTCTTGAGCCACGATCGCCCCTGCAACCACATCAGACGCTTGAGCCGCTCATCAGCCCGAGCTGCTGCCACAGGTGAAGGCTGGGGTGTAGATGGGCAGGTAAAGCTGATGTTCACAGCTGTCTCATCACCATGACAGTCACACTGATGCTGACACCACCTCTTGTTCAGTCAAAGGAGCTTGCAAAGAAAAGCGTCTGGACTTCTTTAAGTTGCTTGAAGACGTTTCACCTCTCATCTGAGAAGCTTCTTCAGTTCTAAGGTCAAATGGTGGAGAGTCCCAGATTTAAACCCAGTGGGAGTTTCTCCCCAAAGAGGGACAAAGGACCCCCTGATGATCCTCTAATCACCTGAGCCGAGGTGTGAAAGCGGGTGTGGGTCCCAATCAGCCAGGGTTTCAGGTGAGCTCATTGTGAAACCTGGCCCCACCTCATGTTCACCTTGCCATCACTCTGAGAAAGACCCTGAAGTACCTGAACTACGTGAACTAAAGTCACAGGTCTGCAGGAAACTAAGTGGGCCGCACTTCCAGGACAAGAAGTGCTGTTAAATGAACTCCAAACAGGAAATCTCACGCAGCCTGACACAGAGTTTTCAGGCCCCTCTTCTGTGGAACCAGCTTCCAGTTTGGATTCGGGAGACAGAAACTATCTCTACTTTCAAGATTAGGCTTCAAACTTTCCTTTTTGCTAAAGCATATAGTTAGGGCTGGACCAGGTGACCCTGAATCCTCCCTTAGTTATGCTGCAATAGACGTAGGCTGCCGGGGGATTCCCATGATGCATTGAGTTTTTCCTTTCCAGTCACCTTTCTCACTCACTATGTGTTAACAGACCTCTCTGCATTGAATCATATCTGTTATTAACCTCTGTCTCTCTTCCACAGCATGTCTTTTATCCTGTCTTCCTTCTCTCACCCCAACCGGTCGCAGCAGATGGCCGCCCCTCCCTGAGCCTGGTTCTGCCGGAGGTTTCTTCCTGTTAAAAGGGAGTTTTTCCTTCCCACTGTCGCCAAAGTGCTTGCTCATAGGGGGTCATATGATTGTTGGGTTTTTCTCTGTATCTATGAAGCGCCTTGAGGCGACTTTTGTTGTGATTTGGCGCTATATAAATAAAATTGAATTGAATTGAATTGAATTGAATTGAATTGAATTGAATTGAATTGAATTGAATTGAATTGAATTGAATAGACGGGACCGACAGATCGTCCTGCCGCAGATAAGCCTCATGTTAAACTCAGTTCTAATGATCGATGTTGATAAAGCAGCAGATCATATCAGGAAACCAGAGGATGAAACAGGAAACAGTCAGTCGGAGACCCTGCAGCTCATCAGGTGGGAGTTTCCTGTGGGTGGGCGTGTTTGTTTTACACTGAAATCTTGGATTCACTGGACTCAGTCGTCCGGGTTGCTGTGGAAAGCTCTGGTGGTGCAGGTGTTGGGGCCTCTGTATGAGCGATTACAGCCTGACGTGATGCTGAGAAACAAAGCCAGCAGCAGTTTGTGGACCTCGGAGCAGATCTGGAGTCAGTCTGGTTTTCGTCATCGTGGCAAAATTCCTGGAAACGGATGATGGATGTGTTTGTATGCGTTAGTGTGTTTATGGAAGCGCCTGATGCTTCCAGGCTGCTCTTGGAGGTCCTGCAGGTCTCGTCAGCTTCATCGCAGAAACATCAAAGCAGAGAAACCAGAGACATCTGAGGGTTTATGAGCAGTGGATAAAAGCTGCGTGATGCTTTCATAGCTGACTGTCGGCTCACGGCGTTGTTTTCAGAGGCTGCTGATAATGGAGTCGCCGAGGTCGGGCTCAGAGTGGGCGCATTTTTCCTCCTTTTGATCTGCAGAAAACCCCAAAAGCAATGGTCGCGGACAGCATGGACACGGCCGTCCACCTGCACACGGCCGTCCACCTGCACACAGACACATGAACTGTCTTCATGCCCTCAAAGTAAAAATGTTCGTCCCAGAGTAGGGTTGCAACTTTTTAGCTATCAAGTACACACAGTCTGACGTGCCCGAGCACTATGCACAGCCAGCTGGGCAGAGTGTAAATATGCACCGTCTTCACGTTATAATAAAACTGTTGTAAAATGTTAGTGTTCAGCTTATTAATACCTCGTTTTAAGCAATAAAGAAAAATGCAGTCAATGAAATATACAGAAATCACGCGAGCGTTTCCTTTGAAACAAAAACTGGTCAAATAAATCAGGAGCTAAAGTTCGCCGGGTTATTACGCTGCGCAGACCAAACAGCGCCTTATTTCTACGAGTCACGTATCACACCTCACATCTGGTGTGCGTCACAGGCGTCGCTGTGACTGGACGAAAGCTATTTGTAAGAGTGCCATCTGTTGGTCAGGACGTGGCACTGCAGGTCAGTATACGGGACATTTAAGGTGGAATAAAGGACGAACCTGCTCGTTGTACGGGACGTCCTGCTGTGCGTTGCCATGTAAATAGTTTGCATTTCATGTGTATGTACTTGCTAAGTACATGTGAACAGATCTTGAATAAAAAGATAAAACAGGAGGCCTGTCCCAAAGTCACGTGACAGCTTGAGAGCTCAGTAATTGGTGGACTTGTGGGAAATGTGTAAGTATTTCATTTTTCTCACATAATTTAATGTTTGGTTCACAGGTAATTGTTGCATTAGAAATCACACACACACACACACACACACACACACACACACACACACACACATGTCCTCCGGTCATATCCTGGGTAATAACACGCAGCAAACAGGTTTCCCCTGTCAGAGGCCGTGGGGGGAGGGGGGGGGGGGGGGTGGAGGTTGGTCGCTGTTTGTCGGGAGCGCGCCTGCTGCTCGCGCTCGTTTCTTTTCATTCAGCAGAGCAGAGCGAGGAAGAGAAGCATTTTCAGGTCTGTATGAAATCCTTCCACATCTTTTATTTATTTCTCTCAGATCAGCTGATTTGTTGTTAACAGGACTCACACCCAGCCTCGGGTCACATGGGGGGGGGGGGTTACCCTCTGAAACTTTATTCTGATTCTGTTTTTATGCTTTAAAATCTGCTTTACACACTGCCTCTGTCTGTGTGTTTAATCTGTAGGATCAGGGACTCTCTGTGTTTCTGTCTCTGCTGCTGAGCTTTGATTTCTTAACATGAGGTTCAGGGGTTGAAATCAGGGGCCAAAAGTCTCAGAGGAAGGTTAATGCTTCATTTTTAATCTGCTGTGGAGGCAGAGAGGTCTCAGCTATACAGGCAGCAGTCGCTAAAAGATGCTCGGAAATATCTGATCCTGCTGCACCAAGTAGTGACAGGAAAACAAGGAATTGATCTGAACTTATTTGTTATTTTTATTTCTTCTTCACTACATTTGTATCACAGCTTTATTAAAATTACGTTTTTTTGTAAACAAAATGTGAAACGTGAAAAAATTGATCACGTGTCAGCTGATATATTCACGTTATTTTTAAGACAAAATTTTCCGTTTAAATGTTTCTCTTTTTAAATATTTTGTATTATTATTTCTCGGTATTATCATTATGTTATCATATAATCATCATGCTCCAGTCAGTCAGATCCTAAACATTAAAGCTACTTTTTGTAATTACCATCTGGAAAACACAACTCACATTGTCACCAGCAGGGAGCAGCACTTAGCCAGCGAGTTTGTTAAAATGTCACCTTTTAGTCTTTTTCTAAACAGTGTTGCCTTTTCTCAGCTCACCATCGTAAATTAAAATCAACACTTAAATGACTTAGACTCACTGCTCCACCCTGTGGTACAAGCTGGTATTACAATGAAGTATATTTAGTCTAAAATACAACCCATGTCTGTTCATCCTTTGTCCAGTATATCCACACCCCCTCCTCTGCACATGCTCAGACCACCTCCACCTCTCTGACTCTGAGCTGTCCCTCTGATGGACTCAGGTCCATCCTGCTCACCCCACCGAACGTCTGAACATCTTCAGCTCGACTCCACCGTCTCCAACCATCACAGCAGGCAAGCGACCGTAGTCATGAATACATTTATAACTAAAGTTTTGGGACATGCAAATAGTTCCACAGGGGTCTATTCGTTATTATTTTTAATAATAATTATTATATTATTATATTATATTAATATTATATTATTATTATTAAAAATAAACATTAAATCTGTTAAAATATATATATACTGAAATTATTATGAGCACTAAAACATTAAGCAGACGTTAAAGCAGTGCAGTTTAATGTTGTGTTTTTATAATGACATATTGTATGAAAGCTTTTTAAACTGTCTGTTTCTCGGCGATGTAAGCTCCCGAGTCTGTTTAAAAATATATGAATCAATAATCTGTGAAACATTTTAAAACAACAACGGCAGGAAAGACTCGTCCCCACAGGACACCGTGTGCTGCGCTAAAGGGTTAACGATGATGTGAGCAGCAGCTCCTTGCAGCACAAAGAACAATCAGGAGGCAGGTTGGTGAGAAGCTCCTGCGTCGAGTTTTCAGAGCTGAGATGCAACATTCCCCAGCCTGCGGGCGAATCTGACGACTGCTGCACACCAAACATCCAGCCTCACCCCGAGCTGCCAACGAGACGCTCCATCTGCAGCAAACACGCAGGGAAAGAAGCCATCAGCGGTCATGGCAGTAATGGTTTTAGAAACACAGGCTGGCCTGAAGGGAGCGCTCTGTTATATGCATTTATCCTCCCAAACCACTTCCTGTTAATATCACTGTACAGGAACCTGCTATAATTCAGCTGCATGTGCAGCAGGGGGCGCTGTTCCTAGACAAAAACATTTTATTTTAGTCTGTGTAAATTTTCTCACGCTGTCCACAAAACCCCAGCGTTCTGCTAGTGCGTGCCGATTGGTCGGTTAATGATGTAGGACAGGGCGTCCCCGCGATGGTGGTTTCCAAAAGATCGTTAATATGTGACCTCTGAACTATAGCCACTGACTCAAACCCTCCTATTAAAAAATATACAGAAGACAAAAATGTTCGCCCCGTTCAGTCTGGATGAACTCGAGAGCGCCCCCTGCGGAACAGCAACCAGTAAGAAGCTCTGTGTTTGTGAGTCTGTGAGGACTAGCATTAGCCTCAACTGGCCGTTAGAGGAACTGCATCTTTTGGTGGGTCCACTTTTAGTCACTGCCAACCGCTAACCGCCAACCTTTTTATTACTGCAACCATGACAGCCTCTGGTTAGGGTCCTCGCTTCTCTGACCTGAGAACTGAGGTGAGCTTCATGACAGCGACCAGTCATAGAAAGGTGTTTTTGATCGGTTCAAACATGAACTTTGGCCCCTCCCAAATTTCAAGGTTAACCCTTGCCTTGTTGTCCCGTCCCTGCAGGCGCAGCAGTGCGAGCATGCTGACCTGATCCAAAATGTGCACCTCGACCAACAGCAGCTCAGCGCTGGTGGGCGTCTTCCCAGATTACGGGATTTCCCCAGACGAGATCCTGGACACCACGCAGGGGCGGGCCTTCTTCATGGCCACCATAGTCATTGGCGTGGTGCTGGTGGGCATCATGCTGGTGTGCGGCGTGGGGAACTGCCTCTTCATCACCAGCCTCGCCCGCTACAAGCAGCTCAGAAACCTGACCAACCTGCTCATCGCCAACCTAGCCGTGTCAGACGTGCTGGTGGCAGCGATCTGCTGTCCCTTCCTGCTAGACTACTACGTGGTGAAGCAGCTGTCGTGGGAGCACGGCCTGCTGCTCTGTGCCTCCACCAACTACCTGCGCACCGTCTCGCTCTACGTGTCCACCAACGCTCTCCTGGCCATCGCCGTGGACAGGTGGGTTCACCTCCGGGAACACAAGCAGACAACACAGAGCCTCTGTTTGTGCTTCGGTTGGTTTGGCGTGTAAATGTTCCGTGTGAGAACATCCTGGGTAACGGCCGTTCGGTTTATAATATTGCTGAATCTCTGCCACAGCATCAGCACTTAGAGCTGCCCCTCAGTGGGCTTCCAGAAGCTGCCCAATCAGAGGAAAACTGACTTACCCAGAGGGAGGTCTGAGAGTAGGAGGAGCTAAAAAGGTAGTGAGAGGCTCCGTAAAGGCCAGGATAAATGTTTTATTACAGAATAGAAGTATGGAACAGAAAAGTCCACTCCTCTTTGAAATGATTGGCAATTATTGCTGATGTTCATGGTTTGGTCCTCTGAAACAACCATCAGGATCCTACCAGGATGGACGTCCTTACAGGTGATCCATTTAAATCTTAAATATTCACTTTGTGCCTGAAAGATGGACGAGGTCAGTATGACATCACTCGCTGATGAAGATCAGAGCGTCTGGAGTCCTTCTGACGGGATCAAAACCTCCAACATGAGCATCATGCTTCATCCAATCAGACGTCAGAGGAGAGGCTACACTGTAAAACATGACTGGTAAACATTACAGTAATACTGAGGAAATTTACAGGAAAAATATAGAATCAATACAATATTACAGTAGTATAAATGCAGTAATATCCTGTCATTTATTTACAGTAACAGTGCTGCAAATTCAATTACTGCACAGTTACTGTAAATTTTACTGTTTTTCTTGCAGCGTGGGCAGCATGAAGCCCACTGTGATCTTAAGTGGGCCGGACAAGTGAAGCTCATTGCACATTAAATATTAAACATGAAGGTTTTGTTGATTTACTGAGAACTCATTAGTATCTGTAAAAACTGCCACATCTTCTTGAGCTGACCAGTTGGGCCATATTTGAGTCTTGCCGGTCCGATTCTGGGCCCTGGGCCTTATGTTTGACACCGCTGTGGGAATGCTGCTTCTTTTAAACGACCATCAGCCCGCCCCGGGGTGGGATCCTTGTAATCTCAGATTAATCTTCAGAGGTTTTCTCCATTAATGCTTCCTGTCATGTGACCTCAGGTGTGCTTGAGCCGAAGTATGAATGATGTTTGAGTTACGCTAAGAAACCAGATAAGCACTCGAAACGTGTGAGTCGAAGCGTGTGGCGGCAGCAGCGAGGCCGCTGATGATGTGCAGGGTCCTGACGGTGGCTCCACATCAAGCACATTCCCGAGCGGACCAGCTGACAGACGGGGTTTACATTCTGCTTCAACAAAAGCAGCTCCCGTGTTTCTGAGTGAAACCGGTCAGCTCGCGCTCCGAGGCCGGCGGTCCTCCACGCATCCTTCATCACGCCTGGCTGACGGCTGTTAGTGTTTCCAGAGAGCTTCTGTGTATCTGGGGACAACAAAGTGGTTCCACTTTCCTCGTTATCCTGAGAGCGAACACATCCAAACATCTGGCAGCGTGTCAGACCGACTCCCTCTCAGGGTACAAACACTTCTGCAGCTGATAACAAAACAATCCATTAAATCCAACAAACACGACTGCTGCTTCGCTTACATCAAAGCTCAGCTCCTCTGAAACTGCAAACACAGTCTTACATCAACAGAAACACCAGAACCCCCGAGAGGGGACATCCTGAAAAACTAAAGCTCCATTCAACCAATCTGATCCATTCAGGCAGAAATACCAAGAAAGAAATGTGTCCACAGATTTTAGAGGCGGAAAAGGAGCTCCGCCTTCATAACAGACAAAACGATGACAGCACTGAAAAACAGCAGAAAGATCTCTGACGCGTCCTCACAGTCCCAGGTTGAAACGTCCCGTGTCCAGACGGTGCCGTCAGTACGTAACCACCACAAAAACAGTCTTACTTTGTAAAAGAGCAAAACCTCCAAAGGGAACAGGATAAAAAGCCAAATCAGAGGCCCTGAGAGGGCCTGAGAGGACCTGATAGGGCCTGAGAGGACCTGAGAGGACCTGAGAGGGCCTGAGAGGACCTGATAGGGCCTGAGAGGACCTGAGAGGACCTGAGAGGGCCTGAGAGGACCTGATAGGACCTGAGAGGGCCTGAGAGGACCTGAGAGGTCCTGATAGGGCCTGAGAGGGCCTGAGAGGACCTGAGAGGGCCTGAGAGGACCTGATAGGGCCTGAGAGGACCTGAGAGGACCTGAGAGGGCCTGAGAGGACCTGATAGGGCCTGAGAGGGCCTGAGAGGACCTGAGAGGACCTGAGAGGGCCTGAGAGGACCTGAGAGGCCCTGAGAGGGCCTGAGAGGACCTGAGAGGGCCTGAGAGGGCCTGAGAGTGCCTGAGAGGGCCTGAGAGTGCCTGAGAGGACCTGAGAGGACCTGAGAGGACCTGAGAGGGCCTGAGAGTGCCTGAGAGGGCCTGAGAGGACCTGAGAGGACCTGAGAGGGCCTGAGAGGACCTGAGAGGACCTGATAGGACCTGAGAGTGCCTGAGAGGACCTGAGAGTGCCTGAGAGGACCCGGCAGTTTGGTCTGAGACAGGCTCATCGTCCAGCTGCAAGTCCTTCTGGGTCAAAGTAAGACCAACGTTAGATTAATGCAGCGCTGCTATGTAACTGATGATGTACTGATACTCACAGCCGGACCTTTAGACTGTGATTCATTAAAATCAGATGATTATGATTCAGCTGATTTAGGAAACGTTGACTATATTCTGTTTGTTATGTTGATTTCATCATCCCACTGATGTTTGTATTCGTTTATAGTGATTTATGCCAACATTAAGGTATGAAGTTATGAAGGAGATATTAATGATAACAAACCATACATGTCTGTGGCACACATGAGCAAAGGTACGCCTTTCAGCACACTCTCTCCCCCGGTGGTCAAAGTTAAAATATAAGGTGCACTTAAAATCCTTTATTTTCTCAAAAATCGACAGTGCACCTAATAATCCGGAGCGCCTCATGTATGAATCCTGGTTGTGCTTACTGACCTCGAACTGATTTAATGTGGTTAGAGACAAATGCAATCGCATGGCAGGATGCTGAAAACGGACCAAACTTCAGTCAGGAGAACAAATGAGATAATCCATCCACAATACGAGGTTAGTCATTAATATACTGCAACTACATGGGAACAGAGCAGCTGTGATAGAATACAGCATTAATGAATCAATGGTACAGAAGTGGAGGAAGCAAGAAGAATGAGTGGAGTAAAGTTTGACTCATCTGTTTTGTTTCGCTTAATGTGCTTTATGGTCCGAAAAATACGGTAACTAAAAGTTTATATTATTAAAGCTTCAGAAACCAAAAGGTTTCCGTGTTTTAGAAGCAGTCCTTGTGAAGGGCGCGAAAGCCGGCCCTCCTCCACCTGAGCCAGTTTCCCGTCTGTGTCTGCAGGTACATGGCGATCCTGCACCCGCTGAGGCCTCGTATGAAGCACCAGACGGCGTGCTGCGTGATCCTGACCATCTGGCTCGTCCCCATCTTCATCTCCATCCCGTCTGCCTACATGGCCTCAGAGACGACGTACCCACATGTGGACGGTTGCCCCGATAAGACCTTCTGCGCTCAGATCTGGCCTGTGGACCAGCAGGTTTACTACCGCTCTTACTTCCTCCTCGTCTTCGCTCTGGAGTTCGTGGGCCCCGTGTCTGTCATGGCCGTCTGCTACACCCACATCTCCAGAGAGCTGTGGTTTAAAAATGTTCCAGGTTTTCAGACGGTACAGATCCGCAAGAGACTGCAGAAGCGCAGGAGGACCGTGGTGGTGCTGATTCTGGTCCTGGTGGCCTACATCCTGTGCTGGGCGCCGTATTACGGTTTCACCCTGCTGCGGGACTTTTACCCCACCCTTATCTCCACGGACAAGAACTCCCTGGTGGCCTTCTACGTCATCGAGTGCATCGCCATGAGCAACGGGATCATCAACACCCTCTGCTTTGTGAGCGTCCGAAACAGCAGGAAGCAGCTGAATAAGTCCGTCAAGTTCCCTCTGAGGCTGGTGAGCTTCGTGGCCACCAAGTGGCTGGATGAAGCTGAGCCGCGGACATCCTCCCTCCGGGTGACGGAGGAGGTGGAGGGTGGCCGGCTGAGGTAGAGCTCAAGCCTTTTAGGAGAGACAGAAGGGTAAAAATAAGATCAAGCGCTGATTTGAGCTCGTGATGTTGGAACACTGGCTGACCTGACACTCTTACCAAGAGTCCATCACAGGAACCAAGAACATCTGGAGGAACTCAGGAACTAAACCTGCAGCTACGCTTACTTCTTCTTCTATGGAAGGCACAAAACATCCGGTAAAGCGGCTGCACGCAGAGACTCAGAGCTGAAGTGAGGAGCGAGCTGTGAGGTGTTTGCTCAGCAGAACTGTGGCTGCTGCCGAGTGTTAGCGACGCTGCATCGTCCATGGAGAGACTTTCTTTTTTGTCGTTTCCAGCTGTTTGTATCTTATGTGGATGAAAACCTTCAGTTATTATTTACAACACTGAGGCCAGAGACCTGTTTAAACTGGATTGCATTATTAGGGGCGTGGCCTCTCTGACTGACAGGTGGCTGTCGCTGCTAGCTTCACCTGAACTGGACCTCTGCACCATGTTTGTGATGCCTTAAGGAGCATTTTAATGACATCATGTGACCAATAACATGGCTGCTGTATGGGTAATTGTGGGAAGTTGCTAACTAGCATTAGCTGCAAAGTTATCTAGATATGGTCATGTCCGACTGCCACCGTGGCAACAGCTACGAAGCTGAAGTGAGGCTTCAGGAAGACGTGTCGACCACCCCTCAGTGTTCGGGGGCCTCAGTTAAAGTGACATAATCAGAGTTTGGTGTGACCTCCTTCTGCCCTCACACCAGCAGTTTGGAAGGAGTCTACCACATCTCCTCCTCCTCTTCTTCTTCTGTGGATTTCAGCCCGACTCCCCGACGTGCTCCTGCTGTTCAAAATAAAACTGTTAGTAATGCAGCAGGCTGCGTGCGCATGCACGATTCTCCGCTCATATTCATGTCAAATAAAGATGCATTTTTAAGCTTGTAATGAAGGAGGAGAGGTGAGAGCTGGAGTGGTGCGTGCTGGTGTTCGTGCAGCTTTCAGAGGCTGTTTTGTACCTCGGTGTGCTCTCTGCGTTGGCTCGTTTGATCTTTAGACCAAACTTCGCCTCCTGAGGGCTCATCAGTTCAGCCTCCGCCATCGTTTCCACCCTCATTAGTGCCGATCAGCACACAGCGAAGACCCCGTCACACAGCTCTGTGAAGCCGGTCTCTTATTTATGTTCTCGCAGCAGCTTCAGACGCACAGACTCAAAGTCAGCCAGCGTCCTCTGTAGCAGCATCGAGTGAGTTTATACTGAAATCAATACTGCCTGTTCTTCCTCACATCACAGGGTTTCTGACCTTTCCTTGGTGTGTGTGTGCAGCGCTGTATCACAGGTTTGATCTGCATATTTGTAATGCTGCTGTTGTATAATCTGCTTAGCAACGATGAACGCGAACCTGAAGAGAACAATGACTCGCTACAGTCCCTCCCTGCTGATTTGCATTGTGTGGGTTCACTCACATGGTTGTAAGTGTTTTAATATTCATTGCGTTGCAAATAAAAAGCGCCTGAAATGGACGAAGCAAACAGGTACAGCTCTGTGAAAACTAACTGCCTCTCTTCTTAAATCATGAACGACCTGGAGCTAAGTCCAGTTTCACTGCCAGGCCTGGTTTAAGTCCAGACTTTGAGCCAATCAGAGGTGGAGCTGCTGGTTCCTGCAGAGCAGCCAGACCGTCACACGACCACCACCGTGGCTGCTGCTGCTGGGATGTTTCTGGATGAAACGCAGAAAGTTCAGCTTCTGTCTCGTCAGCCCTCAGAATATTATCCTCCAGATGTTTGTTGGCAGATGTGCGACAAGACTTTGTGATCTTCTTGGTCAGCAGTGGTTTCTGCTTGGACTCTCCCATCTTTGCCCCGCCTCTTTCTTACTGTTGACCTCTGACCTTATCTGAGCCAGGTGAGTCTGAAGGTCTGCAGATGTTAATCTGGGCTCTTCTGTGACCTCCACAGCCTTAGAAATGTCTCTGTAACCCTCTCAGGCTGATGATGTCACTGACTTTGTTTGTCTTACACGGCGATGTCAGTTATCACAAACAGCTGATTGCAGTTCTTGCTGCCAACGATGACACAACCAGTTATTAGGTTTAAGAGGCAACGACATCACAGAGCAGCGAGGTTTGGAAAGCTTTTGTTCCCCTAATAAACGAAATCATGTAAAAACTGCATTTTGTGTTTATTCGGGTTATCTTTGTGAGATATTATAAAGAGCAGAGATGTTTCAGGCTCACCGACACAGCGAGGAGTTTCTCTTAAACTGAGTCTGAAGTCATATCCTGATGTTTTTCCCCTCAAACTGTCCTCATCAAACAAAGAAAAGCAGACCCAGTGTTGAGGTCAGTCTGAATACACTCAATGACCAAATGTTTCCATCGATGATTTTCTTTCATGCCCACGACAAAGCCGGGATTCATCGGCTCAGACTGGACATCACATTCCCCACAGCCCGACTCCCAGCATCAGTACTGGTGCCTGTGTATAAGCTCAGTGAAGGCGCGCCGTCATCACAGCTGAACAAATACTCGCTTTCTGTGCGTTAGACTACGATCATTAAAAGAAACCAAAAACTGTCATAAAAACACATTTTTGTTCTGTCAGATTAACAAAGAACATTTAGAGACTCTCCCCCCAGGATGACACCTGCACAGGTGACCAGCGGGCTGCAAAACACTCCACAGCTCTGCCGGGTCAGCCAAACATCAGGGCGGGCTGAGCTTCCTAATCAATCAAATGGACTTCCTGTCGCAGCTGTGACAGAATGAAGAAATGAGACGCCGCTTTGTTTTTGATGTATTTAATAGAAAAACAGTCCAAGAATCAGTGAGCTGATAAAAACGGTTCACTCTCTCTGAGCGACTCACCTGCGGCCAACAGCACAGACTCTATTTACAAAAATAAAAGCAGCTCAGAGAGCGCCACGGCTCAGCTGTCAGGTCGCTGCTCGGACCCTCTGTGGAGGACGCCGTCTCTGAGTGGAAAACACGATTTCTTACCAGAATGAATCACTCGCTTCATTTTAAAGCTGCTTCAAAATAAAACTGAGCCGAGCGCGTCCACTTTGGACGGCCTCAGGTCGACTTCTCACAGGTGACTTTACAGGTAAACTCGGGGAAATCCAGAACTTAAATGGGTCGGGTTTTTATTTTAGTGTTACTTATTTTAATGTTTGGTGGGCCTCACACGTGCTCCACCCCCACAGCCAGAAATAATCCCTTTCACATTAAAAGTCCTGCAGCACTTCTTTTAGTGGAAGAAGACACCCGCTGTTTCTTCTTAGTGTCACTACAGATATATGAAGACTTTTTCACATTAAAATGAAAACAATGAGACTTATTTTGAAAAAGTGCAAAGACGACTGTTACTTCCTCTGTTTTTCACATTAAAAGCAAAACATAGGCATATATTTGAAAGCCTAAATATGAGTTTTACTCTGAAAAAACCTGGATGCACCTCAGCACTAATCACAGGTAGAGCAAACTGAAACATGATGGCAGAAATAATAGTTTTACGTTTTAATCCACGTGCTTCTCCTTTGTTGTGCTCCTGATTGATGCAATCCAAGTTTGACAGGCTGCAAGACTTTTAATTTGAAAAAACACCTGGATGTTCCTCACTACAGCAAAGAAGAAAATGGAAATACAACAAAAAAATTTAAATATGTTTTTTCCTTGTTATCTCACTCCTTATTCACAAAGACTTCCTGATGTTATTTCCACATTAAAAGTCTGTAAAGGGAAGACTTTGAGACTTTTAATGTGAAACAACACGAGGACGTGTCTTATCCAACATGACGAGTACCATAAAGTAAAAACAAAAGGAAACAGAAAGCAGAAATCATGTGTTCATACTCGTTTCTTCTTTGCTGAATATTAACAGATGTTTTTCACATTAAAAGCCTCTCTACAAAAGGCTGCCGAACCTTTAATGTGAAAAACCAGACAGGTGTGGTTTAAAATCAATCAGGACACAAAGATGAAAGAACAGCCTCTCATACTGTCTCTAATGCAGATGGAGCGGGTTTGATATTTTCGTTTGTAGAGGATGACGTCATCAAACACGGCGTTCTGGTCTGGTGAGCCGTCAGCGAGGGGCAGGGCAGGTTTCCGCTTACTTCCTCCTCTTCAGGAAGGCCGTAGCCTCTCTCTGCAGGCCTTTGATGTCCTCCTTACCGCTGTCGTCCGAGTCAGGAGGGACGTAGTCCGAGTCATCGCCCGCGTCCTCGCTGTCGTCATTAATGAAGCTGTCCTCGTACTCGTCCTCGTCGCCAGCGGGAGTCTTTTTGGCGACGTGGCGAGCTGTGGGGGGATTTACTGCGAGTGAGTCAGAGAATGAAGTGGCCGAGATTTAGTTTCTGTTTCTAATTTTCAGACCCTTTTATTTATCACCTGTTGTTATTTACTTCCACCTGTACGACACAAATGTGTGTGTGTGTCCATGAGCGTACCTGGTTTCTTTGTGTGTTTGTATTCCTTCCTGTGCAGGGGGTTTTTCCTGCAGAGGAAACAAAGTTCACGTCAGAATAAAGTCGTTACCGTCACGTGGAGTGATGCAGGTCAGACGATGTTTCCTGACAGCCGTCCGTGTGCAGCGTCGGTCGTGTCGAGTTAAAAATACTCGAATTACTCATCGCAGAATCTGCAGCGAGCCAAGTGTCAACCAAAGAAACACTGCTCTGAGGAACACGAATCGCATCTGTGTGTGTGTCCCTGTGTGTGTGTGTGTGTCTGTGTGTGTCCCTGTGTGTGTGTGTGTCCCTGTGTGTGTGTGTGTCCCTGTGTGTGTGTGTGTGTGTCCCTGTGTGTGTGTGTGTGTCCCTGTGTGTGTGTGTGTGTCCCTGTGTGTCCCTGTGTGTGTGTGTGTGTGTGTCCCTGTGTGTGTGTGTGTGTGTCCCTGTGTGTGTGTGTGTGTGTGTGTGTGTGTGTGTCTGTGTGTGTGTGTGTGTGTGTCTGTGTGTGTGTGTGTGTGTCCCTGTGTGTGTGTGTGTGTGTCCCTGTGTGTGTGTGTGTGTGTGTGTGTCCCTGTGTGTGTGTGTGTCCCTGTGTGTGTGTGTGTGTGTCCCTGTGTGTGTGTGTGTGTGTGTGTGTCCCTGTGTGTGTGTGTGTGTCCCTGTGTGTGTGTGTGTGTCCCTGTGTGTGTGTGTGTCCCTGTGTGTGCGTGTGTGTCTGTGTGTGTGTGTGTGCGTGTGTGTCTGTGTCCCTGTGTGTGTGTGTGTCCCTGTGTGTGTGTGTGTGTGTCCCTGTGTGTGCGTGTGTGTCTGTGTCCCTGTGTGTGTGTGTGTCCCTGTGTGTGTGTGTGTGTGTGTGTCCCTGTGTGTGTGTCTGTGTCCCTGTGTGTGTGTGTGTGTGTCCCTGTGTGTGTCTGTGTGTGTCCCTGTGTGTGTGTGTGTCCCTGTGTGTGTGTGTGTGTGTGTGTGTCCCTGTGTGTGTGTGTGTGTCCCTGTGTGTGTGTGTGTGTGTCCCTGTGTGTGTGTGTGTGTGTCCCTGTGTGTGCGTGTGTGTCTGTGTGTGTGTGTGTGCGTGTGTGTCTGTGTCCCTGTGTGTGTGTGTGTCCCTGTGTGTGTGTGTGTGTGTCCCTGTGTGTGCGTGTGTGTCTGTGTCCCTGTGTGTGTGTGTGTCCCTGTGTGTGTGTGTGTGTGTGTGTCCCTGTGTGTGTGTCTGTGTCCCTGTGTGTGTGTGTGTGTGTGTCCCTGTGTGTGTGTCTGTGTCCCTGTGTGTGTGTGTGTGTCCCTGTGTGTGTGTGTGTGTGTGTCCCTGTGTGTGCGTGTGTGTCTGTGTCCCTGTGTGTGCGTGTGTGTCTGTGTCCCTGTGTGTGTGTGTGTCCCTGTGTGTGTGTGTGTGTGTGTGTGTGTCCCTGTGTGTGTGTCTGTGTCCCTGTGTGTGTGTGTGTGTGTGTCCCTGTGTGTGTGTCTGTGTCCCTGTGTGTGTGTGTGTGTCCCTGTGTGTGTGTGTGTCCCTGTGTGTGTCCCAGTGTGTCCCTGTGTGTGCGTGTGTGTCTGTGTCCCTGTGTGTGTGTCTGTGTCCCTGTGTGTGTGTGTGTGTGTGTGTCCCTGTGTGTGTGTCTGTGTGTCTGTGTGTGTGTGTGTCCCTGTGTGTGTGTCTGTGTCCCTGTGTGTGTGTGTGTGTCTGTGTGTCCCTGTGTGTGTCCCAGTGTGTCCCTGTGTGTGTGTGTGTGTCCCTGTGTGTGTGTCCCTGTGTGTGTCCCAGTGTGTCCCTGTGTGTCCCTGTGTGTGTGTGTCCCTGTGTGTGTGTGTCTGTGTGTGTGTGTCCCTGTGTGTCCCTGTGTGTGTGTGTGTGTCTGTGTCCCTGTGTGTGTGTCTGTGTCCCTGTGTGTGTGTGTGTGTCCCTGTGTGTGTGTGTGTGTGTGTGTCCCTGTGTGTGTGTGTGTGTCCCTGTGTGTGTGTGTGTGTGTCTGTGTCCCTGTGTGTGTGTGTGTGTGTGTGTCCTTGTGTGTCTGTCATAAAAAGCACTAAATGAAATAAAATCAATAAAAAGAAGTGAAGATAAAACAGAAAAAGTATCAAATCAATAACTTTGTGTTTTCTGACAGCAACAATGTGCTGCAGTCAGTTATTAAGTAACTAAACCCTGATGTGTGACCACTGAGGCTCCTCGTTGGTGTCTGTTTGTCAGCAGCTGCAGAGCCTCGGCCGTGGGCTCAGCTCTAACCTGTAGCAGTCGCTGCCGTAGGGACACTCGGGTTTGTCCTCCTCCTCCTCCTCCTCCTCCTCCTCGTAGTCTGTGTCTCCAGGGTGACTGCAGTCCTGGAAATGAAGTGGGTTCTTCCTGGAAAACACAAGCAGGGAGGAAACGAAGGGTGTGAAGCCCACCTGTGCAGGGCGGTCACCTGTGCAGGGCGGTCACCTGTGCAGGGCGGTCACCTGTGCAGGGTGGTCACCTGCAGCGGTTTGCTATGCAGCCTGCACCACACCGTGGGCTGGGACCAGCTGTTGGAGTCACTGCAGTGAGGACAGCTGCTCCTTGTTTCAAAGATTTTTCTAAAAGTGAAATCTGAAGGACTAATCTGAGGCAGCGAGCGGCGTCTGTGAGATGGTGAAGGGGCGGGGCTACGAGAGGCGCTTGACTCACCTCATCGGCTCGAGTGCTCTTCAGCTCGTCTTCAGAGGGAAACGAGACATCAAAGCAAAAGCTCTCAGAATAAATTCATCCTGTGACTCCGTGTGTTTCAGTGTCGTACCTGTAGCAGGCCGTCCCGTACGGACACGGCGTTCTGACTCGGGCTTTGGAAGGGGCGGGGCCAGACTCTGCGTCTCCGTTTGACCCAGCGGGCTCGGCTCGTTTAGACGTCCCGTTGTTTTCAGACATCTTGCCCTCCTTCTCAGACTCATTTGCTTTGTCCTCCGCGTCCGCCTTCATGGTGAAGCTGTCGTTCTCGCCGCTGTCCTCAGACCTGTTCGGTTTAGCCGGACGGTGGGCGGCGGCCTCCTGAAAGCCAGAGGACATATTAGTCTCTTAGGTCAGGAGGCGAAATTTAAACCTGGAAACAGAAACTCTGCTCAACAGGTCTCACCTCAGGTTGTTCTTCGTCATCACTCAGTTTTCTCCTCTTCCTCGGCCTCTCCTCCTCCTTCCTTGTGAACTCCGCCTCCTCAGGTGAGGAGGTTGTTGCGGGCGTGGCTTGTGCGACAACTGCTCGTTTAGTGGCAGGTGACGGCGCCGCAGGTCGGCAGGTCCGAACTACACAGACATTTTCAAACAAATAACAGGATCAGAAAGGGCGCCCCCCGCAGGCAGAGGGAACACAGGACGGGTCTTTGTTACCTGTCGGGGTGGAGGGCGGAGTCTTTGCAGCAGGTACAGCCGCCTGCATCCATGCAGGTAAAACTCTTCTCCTGGTCACAGACGGAGCGGCGCCTCGCTGATCGTCTTTCACCGATCCTGCCGAGTCTCCCTGAAAGAAACGCAACGAGACGACTTCACTGATTCACTTTCACACTGCCATCCACTGAGCCACTGACACACCCACTGTGGGATCGAACATGTGAAGCCGCCTGCTGTGGCGCCCCCTGGTGAACGAGGGAGGAGCTGCTGTCAACCAAAGTTTCCTTTATTATTACAGTAAGTCCTGTTCTGATGATGATTATTTCTGTCAGTGTTTGTTGTACTTGTTGATCTGTTTGTTTGTCTCATAACTTTATTTATAAACTTTGTTTGTTAAAAAACAAACTAATCTAAAGTTTCATGTTTCTGTCACATCACATTAACCCTGCACTCTGAAAGCGCCTCCTTGATTCAATATTCACACTTGCTGACGTCACTCTTAGGCCCCGCCCCCTGAGGAGTCCTTCTCCAGCAGCTTCTCGTCTCTGAAAAGTTCAGCCTACCTTGAACGGTCTCTCGGCCTCCTCGTCTTCCTCCGGAGCTGCTGACGGCGGCGGCTCCTCCTGGTTCAGTCTGGCAGCTGGACGTAGATCCACAGCTGGATCAGGAGGAACAGGAAGTGTCTCTTCTTCTTCTTCTAACATCTGGCTGTTCCTGTGGGGAGCGACACTGATGCAGATAAATGTGAACTTCTGTGAGACCTTAACGCTGCGAGCTGGAAGCTCGGCGTGAATTTTAACTGAGCTGATCGGCATTAACTTTGATGTCAGCTTCAAAGAGCGCGACAAAATCGGAAACCTACGCTGTGCCTAATGTTCTGACCGAGCGTTTAACCCCGCATGGTGCGGCCCGCACAGATAAAAGAGCTCTCGTTACCTGAGAGCAGCCTCCACCTTCATTACTCAGCGAGACGGTTCGAGTCTTTGTCTCGACCGACATCAGGACAGAAAGGAGCGTTTTTCAGACGTCAGAAGTACCTGGGCGTGCGCTCGTCTCCGCCCACTGACACCACCTCGTAGATGAACCGACCCGGCAGCAGAGAAAAGAAGTCTCCGTGACGAAGGACGTGCCAGGAACCTTTCTGCAGAGGTCGAGGGTCATCGGTGGGGGTCGACTGAATGAAGCACGGGTTCAGGTGTGTCTGAGGACCGAAACAGCAGGAGGTTAAACCGAAACTCAAACAACAACAACACTAATAACAATAACAATAATAATAACAACAACAACAACAACAACAACAATAATAATAATAATAATAATGATGGAATTAAAAACAAAATCTGCCAAAGCAACAGGGACCAAGGCTGAATTTAAAGCAAAGGGAGATTTCTATGATATGAAACAACCACACTTCTATATTTATTATAATGTTGAATAATAAAATGATTATGTATTAAAGCTAATGTAATAAGAAACATAAACCTAAACCTGTGGCCTGCTTCACATTCAGGAACAGGAGGAAGGTCGAACGTACGGCTTTGAGGCGCAGCTCTCCGCTCAGGTTGTCCAGCAGCCCGTGGTGTCTGGAGACTCGCTTATCACTGATCTGAGACGGGAAACAAGGCAGCGTTTACAGACGTCTCCAGCTGCTCCTTTTACAGTATTACTCTGAATAAATCAAACAGACTCAAGCTCAGCCGTGACGAATGAAGGGAAGCAAACCAGGTCTCAGAACAAAGACAGAAAAACAAGAGAGGGAAAAGCTGCATCAAAGCCACGCCCACATGACGGATCATTTCCCACTGTGATGATGCTGAGCTGCTCTAACACAATCACACACACGCTGCTGTCTCTGACGGGTCAGATCAAACATGTTTAGAACTTTTTCTTCTGTGGACTTTAGTTTCATTTTGTTTTAAGTTGTGTTTTTTTAAACAGGAACAGGTCAAATTTTACAGACATGATGGGTGGCTCAAGACTTTTGCACAGTGGCCAGTTGTAGCCTTATAAAGCAGGGGTGGGGTTTAGAGCTCACCCTGGGTGAACACACCTGGATCAGATGATTAGTTCATCACCAGGCCTCAGGAGAACTGGAGGCCATTTAAATGAATGGATGAAGGACACCTCTAAACCTCGAGGCTTTGCATTCCCCACCCCTGTTTTAAAGGATACACCTGAGCAGCATCCTGTTGCCTCCTATTGCATTTTAAGGAACTGGCAGGAGGACGGAGGAGGGTCAAAGTTCAAGGTGCTAGCTTATGAAGCCGCGCCCTCCCTACGTCAGCAGATCAGTGATCCACCTGATCATGTCTGGTCACTTTGTTATTGATTAGTTATGAGGTTTAAATCATGTTTTTAAGTGAAGCTAAGCTTCCCTGGATTTATCACGTGATTAAAGATCACGTGCTGCTGTAACGAGCAGAAGTCTATAAATGATCCGCGGTCATGTTTTCAGACTGAAGAGGAGAGGACTCACTCCCAGTAACGGGCCCCGGCCCAACACCGTCTCTCCGGGTGGCAGGTGGACCGGATCCCCGCCGTCCACCGGGACCAGGTCGAAGCCAGACATCGGCTCAGCGGAGCGGACGGAGGCAGCTGCACCCCGCTGGAGGAACGTGGAGGAAAACAGAGAGCAGCGCCACGCTTCGACAGTTCAAAAGGTTTCAGGTTGAAAGCAGCTTCTCGGACTGTGGAGGGGAACCAGACCGAGCAGCAGCACCGACACAACTTCAGCTCAGCAACACCGTTCAAAACTTCCGGGACGGAGCGGAGCGTGCGCACTGGGTCTCTGACCTCACTCACCGAACTCCGCCCAGAATCTCCCTGATCTTCCTTAAAAATAAACCTAACCTTGCCTGTGCTAACCACCTGTGTATGCAGATGAAATTAATCTGTAAAAACAAAACATTTATCTCTTCTGCCGAAATGCTTTTAATATGACAGCGTTGTTGCACGTGAGATATCGATGAAAAATACAAACAAACGTAAAAAAAAGTTCGAAGGTCCATATTTTCCATATATTTGAAGAATCGGCAGATTAATGAATGGGATGTGGTAGGGACTGCTTTAAAACTGCAGCGTGAGAAATGCTTTACAGTTTAATTTTATAATTAGAAAATTAAGAAAATCATTTTTTCAACGGTTTTCAAATTTAAATTAACGGACGTTTATGCCTTGCACGCATGCGCCAAAAATCAAAATATAATGACGTAGCGTACGTTTGTAAACATCCGTTAGGACATTTAAACCGTGTGAGCTGTCTGTCAGAGACCTCGCGGAAGGTAAGACACCGGTTTTCTCTCGCGCGCCGCCGCCTTCTTATCACACACACCGGGACACGTGCACGGTAAAAGTCGGTGTTCGGTCTGAAAGCGGAAGCGGCCGGTGGAGTTTTTCATGAACTATTAGCTGTTAGCTGTTAGCAGGGGCGGAGGCGAGTTGTCGGGGTGAAGCATTAAAATCAGCTTTTGTTACCGAAAATCAGCGTCGGCCAAAAGAGCCACACAGGACGGAAAAAACGGGGATATTTATCACGTCTGTCTTTGAAGACAGACACAGGAAGCAGTTTGTGTTTGGGTGACGTCTCCAGGCTGGGTCCGTGGGGACCCCACTGTTCGTGTTTCTCTTTCGGTTTGACGTGGGAGCCCTTCACCTTCTCGTCACGCCTCTCTGCGCGGAATCTTTCTGGTTCGTCTCACAGTCCTTTGTGTCCTTGTTTCCAAACTTTTCGCTTTTTTCTGCTTATTTTGTGTGAAATCTTCATTATTTAGCAGCTGGATCTTCTCCTTACGGGCACTTTGCGTCGTTACTCTCTCGGAGGTCTTTTTCTTTCTTTTCTCGCTCATTTCAGTGATTTTGTCTATTTTTTTCATCTCACAGGCTCATCTTGAACCTTTCTGTCTCTTTCTGGGTGTTTCGGACATTTTCTTCTCTTTCTCAGCCCCCCCCCCCCCCCCCCCCCTCTCGATTCTTTATTTATGTCTTTGTGATGTAATTTAAAAAAAAACAACAACTGCATTTTATTTCGCTTTTCCTGCGTCTGTGCTTTGAAACATGTTGGTGCTTTGATGAAGAATCTCAGGCTTCACTGTGATTTGTCTTCATCCTTAACTCGTCCTCCACAGTGTGAGTTAAAAGTCTGAGGTCTTTAATCTGTGACTCATTTCTCCATCGTTGTCGGCTCTCTTTCCTCAGGCTCTTCCACTCAGTCCGACTCTATTATGCAGCATGTGTGTGGGAGGACTCCACCAGTGTTTTTTCTCTGTGAAGGAAGCCCCGCCCTGACGGCAGCCGAAGGCACAGCCCCACCTCGCAACTTTGCCGAGACGCTGCCGACAGAAATGAGCGTGAGGATCTTTGGCGAGCTGGACGCGGCGAGCCTGTGCAGCGCGGCGAGGACCTGCAGGCTGTGGCATCAGATCATCGAGCAGAGCGAGCAGCTGTGGAGGAAGCAGTGCCTGATGGTCCGAGCCATCTGCCAGAGGGAGGTCGACAGCGACCGGAGACACGGCCTCTCCTGGAAGGTTCCTAACATATTATGTCATTAAGCTTAGAAAACATCTCAGATTCTTCTGAAACTTTTCCAGGTTAATGATCCGCTTCAAACAGGAACTACGCTCATTTCAGGTCCTGCTGTCATTAGTCAAAAAGGGATGAAGGTCAGAGGTTTTAAACATTTTTCCATCGATGTTTTTCTGAGGGATCTGATGCTGATGAAGGTCATGTGACCTGTGTCAGCAGGTTTGCAGGTCAGAGCTGAGATTTGATCTCCAGGTTTTCGTATCAGCTGAGTTGATTTCTGCACATTAAATCCTCAATATTCCAAAAAGCATCACAAACTTGGGATGCAGTTTTCACAGAAACTTTCTATGAAGTCAGGTTTGGTCCACGGTGTCACACCTGTGGAACGTCACGCTGAAGACATGTTGTTGTTTTCTTTTCATATTCAAGCTTTAAGTCCCTCAAAATATATTGTTGGAAAAATGTCTAAGAACACCTCGCCCTTTGTTTGAGCTGAAATTTTGAATAACTTCCCCAAAGAATTGGATCCCTGGCCTGGAATAGTGACAGTCAGCTGGGAATTATTTTGATGGGATGAAGCAGCTCTGAGAGCCATCAGCTTTCGTCTGATTGGGCTTCTGCTGGAAGGTTGCTGAGGGGCAGAACCTGTGGCTGTAGCAGATGTTCCAGCTGTTCTCACTGAAGTGTTGGATATACTCATAACATTACAACTGTTAGTTATGCCTGTGAAACAGAGCGGAGTGAAGACTTGTCCACATGTCTCATGCTGCAGCCATTTATTTTAATGTCATTATTAAAAACTGCTTTTAGTCCAGCTTATGAAACCAGCGTCACCCGGAAACAGCAGAACTGCTTCCTGACCGTTTCCTGTTTCCTGTCCTCAGGTGATCCTGGTGAGGAACTACATCCGCAGCCTTGTGAAGAAAGACTGGCTGATTGGACGGTTCAGTCACGTGAGGTCGGCGGACGAGCTGAGCGGCAGGAAGCTGACGCCGCTGGACGCGGAGACCTGGGGCGAGATCCTGCAGGCCGAGCTGGATCGATGACGGCGTTCCAGTTTTATCAAAGCACCTCGAGCACTTCTGATTTTTAACTCTAATATATTCCCTCTGCAGTTTGTGTTTCACAGGAAACGCAAACTTTTGTACATACTTTTAAAGTTTTTATAGAAAAAAATCACAGAGAAACAAAGTGAATTTTTTTTTTTTTTAAATTTGAGCCTTTTTGTTTTGGGTTCGTGTAAATATGACGATGATACAATAAACCATCTTTGTGAGGTTCTGCTGACTCGGTTCTTTTTAATGACACATCACAGCTTCTCCCATCAAGCAAACACGCAGCACGCCACACAGACTCACAAAGAAATCAGTGTGACAGTCTGTTTTCAAAGCAGCAGAGATACAAAAGCATGAAGTCACACCTGCAGCTTACAGACATGCGGGAACTCAAGTTTACTTAAATCAGCTGTTTTTATCTGTTTTTAACGTTTTTGCTCAAAGGCAACAAAGATGTTGCTTTGGCAACGAGGGTGAGGTGAGGTGTGAACATTTTTTCATCTCCCGGTCATTTCCTGCCTGTGACGTCATGTTGAGCGTGCACAGGTGTTGTATTTTTCTGTCTAACCTGTTTTATGTCATATTCAGTTTCACAAGCTCTTCGTTAAACTTGTTGTTCTTTTGTTTTTAACCTTTTACAAATTTCCCGACTTTCAGATGAACTTAGTTTTTTAATAACAGCCCACCGGTGACCCCCCCCCCCCACACACACACACACACATACACACATACATTTGCCTTGCTATTTGCGGCTGCAGTCTTTTATTTTGAAAGCAGCTGTCACCGGAAGCCGTGTGAGCGTGCAGCTTGATTCTGGTCCTTCCTCAGCATCTCTCTCACCCGTCCGCCTCCCCCTCCCTGAGCTCGGCGCCATGGACGACGTCCCCCCGATCATCAACATCTCCATCGCGCTGCGGATCCAGCCCAACGACGGCCCGGTCTTCTTCAAGGTGGACGGGACCCGGTTCGGCCAGAGCCGGACCATCAAGCTCCTCACGGGCTCCAAGTACAAGATCGAGGTGGTGCTGAAGCCTGGAAACGTCGAGGCCACGTAAGCATCTCGGTAACCTGTGTGTGCGGAACGCCAGCGCGCATGTGCGAGAAATGATAAAGAACGTCTGCAAGAGGTGATGATGAGGATGAGGAGGTGATGATGAGGAGCAGGCTGCTGCTCCTCCTGCAGGCCGGAGCATCCGACACCTGCCTGAATAAATCATGCGGGGATCACGTGTCGTTCCCGGTCAGGGCGGAGGTTTGCGGTTACCGGGGACAATGAAAGGAAGTGACGTGTTCATTATGGAATAACGGGGGTAAAATGTGCTTATTGCAGGAGCAGAAATACCATCAGAGAATACTCCATTACATGTAAAAACACTGAAGTATTATCAGTTAAATAAAGGTACATATTGATATGCGGCAGTGATTGCAGAGCGTGGGCCCTGCAGGAGCCATCGTTGTAACTGTGAGAGTAAAGATCAGCCCACAGCGAGGGGGCGGACCTCTGCTTCCTGTCACAGCAGCAGTGAGTCCCACACTGACGTTACACTCTGCTTCAGGTGTTCAGCATCAGTTACCATGGTGACAGTAGCAGGTTAACAGGCTTCGTGGGTAAACGAGAGACATGAAAGGAAAACTCCAAACTGACACAAACAGGGAGGACACACAGGTGGAGGCCAGACAGGAAGTACACACACCTGAGTACGCTGTACTTTTCAGGTCGCAGGTATCGTACAGGAGAGGAGTGTGAAAGGGAAACAAGTTGGTCAGGACAGCCGTTATCATCAGCATAAAGAACAGTAAATCCAAATGTGCAGTTCAACATGAATCGAGCCTGAACACGACGCTGTGTTTACGCTGTGAGCTGCAGGGATACAAACTATTTCAATGTGCTTACAGTAAAATCATGTCTGTGATTCTGAGGTAACCTGACTTGTTTTCTCCTTATTCTGTGTGACTATAATTACATTTTAATTACAAATTAAATCCACTGAACCGTTTATGAAGCGTTTCGCAGCATTTACACATCTGGATGACATTTAAATGACTTTTAGATGCGAGTGGCTGTTTCCTGTTTCCTTCATACTGTGGGAGTCGCTCTCACGCCACACGCTCAGCTCGCTGCTGGACATCAAATGGTCTTTAACAGTGTTTGAGACAAAATGTCAAAAATGATAAAAATGTGCAATATTTTTATTTTCGTGCATAACCCTTCGGCCTCTTCTTCCTCACAGCAACATGAACATCGGAGGCGTCGTCTTCCCGCTGGAGCAGCAGTCCAGGGACGACGAGTCGGTGGTTTACCACGGCCAGTACGACACCGAGGGCGTCCCGCACACCAAGAGTGGCGACCGGCAGCCCGTCCAAGTCAGCATAGAGGTGAGATGTCTCAGAGCAGTGGCTCGCTCTGATAGCGTGGAGCTGGCCTGCAGTCAGCCAGTGCTGTGTGGGGCTGCACGCTTAGAATTAGCAGGCATTAAACTGCTGTTTATGATAGCCTGAACAGCCTGCTCTATGCTAGCCACAATCTCCTTAAAACATGGTAAAGTAAGTAAGTAAAGTAAAATTTATTTAGGGAGAGAATTCCACAGCCGTGGTGCCACAGTCTGAAAGGCCCGATCACCACGAGTTTTAAAACGAGTGCGCGGTACCACCAGCAGTCTCTGATCTAATGACCTTAAAGCCCGAGAAGATGTATGTGGTTTCAGCAGGTCAGATAAATATTGAGGAGCCTGACCATGTAGGGCCCTAAAGGTTAGAACTAAAATTTTAAAATGAAACCTAAAATTTACAGGCAACCAGTGAAGGGAGGCCAAGACTGGAGTGATATGCGATCTTCTCTTGGTGCCTGTTAAGAGACGTGCTGCAGCATTCTGCACAGTCTGAAGACGATTTAAGGCTGATTTGTTAAAACAAGTAAAAAGGCCATTACAATAGTCTAAACGAGAAGAAATAAAAGCATGAATAATCATCTCAAGTTCAAGCTTTGATACCATTAGTCTGAGTTTAGAAATATTCCGTAAATGATAAAAACAGTTTCGGACCAGCTGCTTAGAAAGCTGCTCGAGCGACATCGAGCTGTCAAATATGACACCGAGATTTCTAAGGCTTGATTTTACATAAGGGTCTAAGAAGCTGATATGCTGTCTAATTTCTGGGACCATGTGGTCTGGAGCAATAATTAGAGTTTCTGTTTTATCAGAGTTTAGTTGGAGAAAATTGTCATATAACCATTTGTTGATTTCTGTCAGGCAATTACTTAAATTAGACAATTTATAAAACTCAGACATTTTGAAGGAACAGTATAGTTGGATGTCGTCAGCATAGAGATGATAGGAGATATATTTATAGCGCTTAATAATTTGGCCTAGGGGAAATACATAAAGTAAAAAGAGAATTGGACCCAGGACAGATCCCTGAGGTACCCCACACGGCAAAACTGTTGATTCTGATGTGACGTGATTCATGCAAACAGTAAAAGATCTCTCAGACAGATATGATATAAACCATTTTAAAACAACACCAGTAATCCCAAACAAGTTCTCGAGTCTGTTTATCATGATACTGTGATCTACAGTGTCAAAAGCAGAGCTGAGATCCAACAGGACCAGCACTGTATATTCTCCAGAGTCTGCTGCCATCAAGATATCACTGGTGGAGGGACAGGATGATCTGGAGAACCAGAGGGCCTCAGGTGGCCAACAACTAATCTAAACAAGAAAGAGTGACAGCAGAGCAAGACTGAGACCGAGGGTTCAGACTCAGAGACGAGAGCCTGCGTAGTTGCAACCTTTCCAATAAAAACACATAAAATCATTGGACAGTTTAGGAGAGGCCTCCAAACACACACTTTGTGCAGCATTTCAAAGTAAATCAGTGGTGTTAAACAGTCTGAGGCGTCGAAGCAGCCTGAGCAGCTTATTCACCTCATGTGTTTCTAAGCAGGAACCTGAGCAAACAGAGAGGACGTGTTCAGAAACAGACGGATTTGCATCTAAATTCCTGACCTGTTTATACTTCTCGAGAAAAAATATAATTTAAGGTGGTGTTATCACCCGTGTGACAGCTGCACAGGCGTAACAGATTTATTGATCTACAATCAGACGCGTTTGTGCAGTTTCCTGTCAGCAGATAACTGCGCACGCCGTCTGGATTCATGAGTTTGGCCTCTTTAGAAACACCAAAAACATGTTTTAAAAGCCTGACGCCGAATTTGAGCTCGAGCCCTCTGCTTTGTGTCTCGGTGCAGTTTATCAAGGCGGGGACGTTTGAGACGGTGTGGCAGGCCAAATACTACAACTACTACAAGAGGGAGCACTGCCAGTTCGGCAACAAGTTCAGCAGCATCGAGTACGAGTGCAAGCCCAACGAGACGCGGACCCTGATGTGGATCAACAAGGAGGCGTTCAACTGACTCCGCCCACTGAACCCCGCGCAGGGGACGCCGGTCTTGCCGGGACTACCTTTGAACATCAGCATCGCAGTGAGAGACGGCACCTCCTGAAGGCGGGCGTTGGGTTGGCGGGGTCTGCTCTTTGTGCTCTTTCATGACCTCTGAGGGAGTCACGAGCTGTTTCGCACGCTGGTCTCTGTGAGGGCGGGGTTTCAGCAGTCAGAGGGTTAACTTAGCTTCTCAGCTGGTTTCAGGCGTTTGACAAACATTCACTTTCTGCGGAGGTGACTTTCTGTCATCGGGCTGAACGTAAAGTTCCTGTGGAAAGTTAAAGGAACAGTCGGACAGTTTGAGATCCGAGCTCATTAGGAAGCTTCGGAGACGAAGGCTGACGCACGCTTCAAGTCTGTGTGTCCAGCACGCGTTCGAAGCAGGAACTTTCTCCAGGACTCAGACGCTCGTTAGTTTGGTTAGTTTGCAGCTACGGTCACAATAATCTTCTGAAGCTTTGGGCGCTGCGTTTAGATCAGGCTCCGTCACAGGTGTTCTCTCTGACACTCTACGCTTAAATAAAACACCTTGAGAGGAGCAAAGTTGTTAGCCGGTGCTACATTAATGACATTCACTTCCTGTACTCGATGCACAGACTTGAAAGTCGTCTCTATCTCCTCAGACTCTGGAAGAAATCTGACTGTTCCTTTAACACTGAAACCCCCTCAGACTGAAGACCAGCGTGGGAAACACCTGAAGTATTTTATCTTATTTATTACCTGTGTGAACGTCTGAGAGCGCAGAGGCGGCGGATGAGAGGATGGGCGTCACTTTTCTCGTGTTTTGTGTTATTTAAAGGAGAAATCTGTACACTGCAGTTTTTGGTTCGCTTACTTTCCAGCTGCAGAAATGAGTTTCACGGGTCTGAGTGTTGCTCCTTCACAATAAAAGCTGGAGGGATACTTTCTGGGACTTCCATGTTCAAACTGGTGCAGCATCCGAGGGACTATTTTCAGCAGCGGAGTAATCCTTTGAGCCTTGAAACGCCTCTGTCTCCCTGCTGAAAGGAGGCGACCTCCTCTCACGTCACTTCTTGTGTTTGCTGCTGATTATGTTTCTCATGTCTCTTACATGCATGGCTGGAAACTTTTTGCCAAATATGATCTGTTTGTTTGTTCCTTTGTTAAGATGTCTCGATGCCTGAAACTCTGTTTTGTTATGTCTTGAACTGAGGAGTAAAACGTGTTACTGTGAATAAACTGCTATACAGAACCACTGGGACTCTGCTGCTTGACTGCAATAATAAAGTTTATCCATGCAGTGTTCATGCTGCTGAACAACTGAGATTTTCTCCTTACAAGTCAGTGTCTCATAACTACAAAATAAAAACTCTTCATTGTGTTATAGAAGCCTCTTATTTTGTAAATCTTTTGAAATTCTTTTTTTCTGTTTGAAAGCTTCCAGGATGTCCAGCAGCTGTCAGTTGAGTCACAGCTAGGACTTCATATCCAAAGTGCGTGCGCTGGACTGAAGCGATGTCAGTTGAAGGTCTGTAAAAAAGCCCTTCTAAAGCTAGAACATCTCACTATTCATCACTGATCGAAGAAAATCCATCTGACAAACTCAGCTTTATTTATATAACACATACAAAAGCAATTCAGCGTGCTTCACGAAGACAGAACAATCCCAAATATATAGAAAAGGAAAACATTAAAATCAAGAATGCAATAATTTAAAAGTTTAAGTTAAAATTTAACATAAAAGCTACAAAAAGACAAAGATTTCAGCCCTGATTTTAAAAGCTAATAGATTCCACACACTGCAGGTTTGAGGGAAGCATAAACACTAAATGCTGTCTCACCTTGTTTGGTCCGAGCTCCTGGAATATTAAGTAAGCCTGTTCCCGAGGAACTAAGAGGCTTCGAAGCCTCATAGCCCTCAAGTAAGTTAGCAACGTGTTGAGGCCCAAGGCCGTTTAGTGATCATAACCCATTAACAGTATTTCCAAATCAGTTCTTTTACATACAGGAAGCCAATGCAACCATTTCAAAGCTTTTGTAATATGATTGTCATGATGGTGTGTGTGAGGGAGGCAGCAATAGGATCCAAAATGGAGGACTCTCCGGCAGGACTCCATGAAACTCAAGACACAGCTTTACTGCTGGATTTACAGAACACATTAATTAAAGTAGGAAGATACAGCCGGAGGAATGAGAGAAACATTAAAACAACCCTGGCAAGGGGCAACAAGAATTTGAATTCATGTCTCCTGCCAGGCCCCCCTTATTGGTCTTAGGTGCCTGCCAGGCTTGTCCTGATTGGTTAGCGCTAGAGTCCGTTAAATGCATAAACTCTAACAGGTGAGATTATTTAGTGTCTAGGTTGGGGTGTCTCCCAGGAACAAGTCAAACAGGCGTGTCACGATAAAAACAAGCATGCAAAAACCAAAAGAACAAAAACACAGCAACTCATGCAAAACAAGACAAACTCCGAAAAGCCACCCTGCCCCGGATGACATAATGCTCCATAATCCCAGCTAAAGCAGGCATATCGATATTAAACGAAAGCGGTCCAAGAACAGAACCCTGAGGAACCCCAGGTGTAACCTTTATGCGTTCAAAATGATAGTTAATGAATGACACAAAATAACCTTGATCTGTCAAATCAAATTTAAACCAATTAAACAGTGTTCTCAATGTTCTCCAACCTATAAGGCAATATATGATGATCAGCTATAGCAGCCGATAATGTCTTATTTCATAGTCTAATCTTCACATGCTTTATCCAAAGTATCTATTATTGTAGGGTCTACCTTACAATATAAAGCGCCTTGAGGTGACCGTTGTTGTGATTTGGCGCCATATAAATAACATTGAATTGAATTGAATTATTTACTCACTGTGTCTTTATGAATTTGCTAGCTTAGCTTAGCTCGTAGCCGACTCGCTAGCAGCATGGCCTCTTCACCTGTCCTGCCTACACTTTCCTGCTCATTGTGTCAGATGGTTAGTTACTCCTCGCCATGTTTTAGCAGTAATGATACTTGTAATAAATGTAGCCTATTTTCATCTCTAAAGGCCAGGATCACTGAATTGTAGACTTGATAAGCACGTAGCTAATCAGGCCCCTGTAGCCGAAGGTAGCGTAGGCCCCGCTAGCTGTCCCCCGGCAGATTGTCCCGAGCAGCCAGGAAAACAGGTCGGCTGGGTGACGGTGAGGAGGAAGCATAGTTCGAAACAGAAGCCCCAGGTACACCACCAACCTGTTCATGTGTCTAACCGCTTTTTCCCACTCTGCGACACACCCGCCGGGGGTCAAACTCTGGTAATTGGTGATTCTGTTCTCAGACGTGAAGCTAGAGACACCGGCAGCCATAGTCAATTGTCTTCCAGGGGCCAGAGCAGGCGACATTGAAGGAAATTTAAAACTGCTGGCTAAGGGTAAACGTAAATTCAGTAAAATCATAATTCACGTCGGCAGTAATGACACCTGGTTACGCCAATCGGAGGTCACTAAAATCAATATTGAATCGGTGTGCAACTTTGCCAAAACAATGTGGGACTCTGTAGTTTTCTCTGGTCCCCTCCCCAATCAGACCAGGAGTGACATGTTTAGCCGCATGTTCTCCTTAAACTGCTGGCTGTCTGAGTGGTGTCCCAGAAACGATGTGGGCTTCATAGATAATTGGCAAACCTTCTGGAGGAAACCTGGTCTTGTTAGGAGAGACGGCATCCATCCCACTTTGGATGGAGCAGCTCTCATTTCTAGAAACATGGACAAATTTATTAAACCCCCCAAAATATGACTATCCAGAGTTGGGACCAGGAAGCAGAGCTGCAGTCTTACACGCCTCTCTGCAGCTTCTCTCCTCCTGCTACCCCCCCAAAAACCCATCTCCATAGAGACTGTGTCAGCTTCCAAAAAGACAAAAAACAAACTAAAAACCAGCAACAAACAACTTAAACATAAACAATCACAAAGAAAGAACAATACAGTATCCACATCTGAACCAAAGAGTAAAACAGTGAAATGTGGATTATTAAATATTAGGTCTCTCTCCTCCAAGTCTCTGTTAGTACATGACTTAATAATTGATCAACAAATTGATTTACTCTGCCTTACAGAAACCTGGTTGCAGCAGGATGATTATGTTAGTTTAAATGGAGGTGCAGGGGATTATCTTCTTCAGTACCTGAATGCTACTCCAGCAGAGGTCAATTATCTTGTTAATAATTTCACTTAACTGCGTACAAATCTGTTCCTCTGAAAAATAAATTTTCAAATCAGAAGTACCTGACTCCGTGGTATAATTCTCAAACACGTAGCCTAAAGCAGATGACTCGTAAGCTGGAGAGGAAATGGCGTGTCACAAATTTAGAGGATCATCATTTAGCCTGGAGAAATAGTTTGTTGCTTTTAAAGCCAGAACATCTTACTATTCATCACTGATTGAAGAAAATAAGAACAACCCCAGGTTTCTCTTCAGCTCTGTAGCCAGGCTGACAAACAGTCAGAGCTCTGCTGAGCCAACCATCCCTTTAACGTTAACTAGTAATGACTTCATGAACTTCTTCACAAATAAAATTTTTATCATTAGAGAAAAAATTACCAGTAATCATCCCACAGATGTAATATTATCTACAGCTACTCTTAGTACCATTGATGTTAAGTTAGACTCTTTTTCTCCAATTGATCTTTCTGAGTTAACTTCAATAATTACTTCCTCCAAACCATCAACGTGTCTTTTAGACCCCATTCCTACAAAACTGCTCAAAGAAGTCCTGCCATTAATTAATGCTTCAATCTTAAATATGATCAACCTATCTCTAATAATCAGCTATGTACCACAGGCCTTCAAGCTGGCTGTAGTTAAACCTTTACTCAAAAAGCATCTCTAGACCCAGCAGTCTTAGCTAATTATAGGCCAATCTCCAACCTTCCTTTCATATCAAACATCCTTGAAAGAGTAGTTGTCAAACAGCTAACAGATCATCTGCAGAGGAATGGTTTATTTGAAGAGTTTCAGTCAGGTTTCAGAGCTCATCACAGCACAGAAACAGCTTTAGTGAAGGTTACAAATGATCTTCTTATGGCCTCTGACAGTGGACTCATCTCTGTGCTTGTCCTGCTAGACCTCAGTGCAGCGTTCGATACTGTCGACCATAATATCCTATTAGAGCGATTAGAACATGCTGTAGGTATTACAGGTACTGTGCTGCAGTGGTTTGTATCATATCTATCTAATAGACTCCAGTTTGTGCATGTAAATGGAGAGTCCTCTTCACACACTGAGGTTAATTATGGAGTTCCACAGGGTTCAGTGCTAGGACCAATTCTGTTTACATTATACATGCTTCCCTTAGGCAGCATCATTAGAAGACATAGCATACATTTACACTGCTATGCAGATGACACCCAGCTCTATCTGTCCATGAAGCCAGATAACACACACCAATGAGTTAAACTGCAGGAATGTCTTAAAGACATAAAGACCTGGATGGCCGCTAACTTTCTGCTTCTTAATTCAGATCAAACTGAGGTTATTTACTCGGCCCTGAAAAGCTTAGAAATATGGTATCTAAGCAGATTCTTACTCTGGATGGCATTACCTTGGCCTCCAGTAACGCTGTGAGGAACCTTGGAGTCATTTTTGAACAGGATATTTCCAGTTAATACAAAATGCTGCAGCAAGAGTACTGACAGGGACTAAAAAGAGAGAACAGATTTCTCCTATATTGGACACAGCCTTCGCAGTCTACGTGGGCCGAGTCCTTTAAAGGCCAAGAAGGCCAGAACTGCGAGGCTGTGAAATGGGACGGTCTACCCTTCAGATTTGTGTCACCAACTGTGTTCATGGAGTTTAATAAACTCAGCCATCTGCTCCTTGCTATTTAAAATATAACAGGACATTGGAGTAAATTCTCGACCATCTCACGCTTCTGTTTATTCAGTTTTCTGTTTGACGTTTATTCAGTGTTTATTCCCTCCGCGAATTGCTACCTTATCGTGGTGGTGGGGTTTGTGTGTCCCAGGGATCCCAGGGGCTATGTTGTCCGGGGTTTCTGCCCCTGGTAGGGTCTAGCAAATTGGTCCTAGGAGAGGAACAGACAAAGAGCGATTCAGAAGACCCTTATATGAAAATGAGGGAACAGTTCACCCTGCCTGGGATAGGGTTACCGGGGCCCCACCATGGAGCCAAGCCCTGGTTGGGTGCCTGAGGGTGAGCGTCTGGTGGCCAGGCCTTAGTCCATGGGGCCCACCAGGCACAGCCCGAAAAGGGGACATCGGCCCATCCTCCTGCAGGCCCACCACCCACAGGAGGTGCCGTAGGGGTCCGATGCATCGTGTGCCGGGCAGCAGCCAGGAATGGAGGCCCTGGAGGCTTGATCCCCAGTTACCAAGACTGGCAGTTGGGACATGGAATGCCACCTCTCTGTTAGGGAAGGAACCTGAGTTAGTGTGTGAGGTTGAGAGGTACCGGCTAGATATATTCGGGCTCACCTCAACGCATGGCGTTGGAACCAGTCTCCCAGAGAGCAGCTGGACTCTGTCTTAGTCTGGATTTGCCCCCGGTGAGAGGTGGCAGGCTGGGGTGGGTATTCTAGTATCTCCTCGCGTTGCTGCCTGTACATTGGGGGTCCAGTGCCCCGGATAAGCGGAAGAAAATGCATAGATAAAAAACTATAACTTTAATCTCAGCCAAACCCTTTTGACTCAGGAACAAATAAAACATGGCATTGAAAAAAGCCAAACAATAATATATATATCATGTTTAACCTGAGTAGCGAAAGACCGCATGGGTCTGAAAATGATGTGCTGGGAATCTGCTGTTCTTGCCGGCTCTAGTGAGCCTCGACCTCCCGGTCAGATATCGAGCTGGTGGGTAACAGACGTCTCAGAAAATGTCAGAGCACTTTTGCAAACATGTGACATCTTGATAAATTGAGCAGATATTTGAAGTGTACACAGCTACATTCTCACCTGAAAATATCGTAAAAGTTTATTTTGTGACCCAGAAAGATTAATAAGAGTAATATTAAAACTAAGTAGCTGCCGCCATTGTTGGAAACTGGAATTGGCAGGGCCGCGCTATGAATTCTGGGATGGGTTGGGCCAAGAAGGATACACCCGACCCATCCTTCAAATTCAGGGAAATGAAAGCTGGATTTGTCGGCCGCATTTGGAGCAGTCTTTGAATTGGGACAGCCTTTGTCGCCCGGCTGTGGCATAATCGACCTTCAAATGATTTGGCCCCTTAATTGTGACATACCTCGTGTTAATAGACCTCTCTGCACTGAATCATACTTGTCATACTTGTTACTTGTTATTAACCTCTGTCTCTCTTCCACAGCATGTCTTTATCCTGTCTTCCTTCTCTCACCCCAACCGGTCGCAGCAGATGGCCCCGCCCCTCCCTGAGCCTGGTTCTGGAGGTTTCTTCCTGTTAAAAGGGAGTTTTTCCTTCCCACTGTCGCCAAAGTGCTGCTCATAGGGGGTCATATGATTGTCGGGTTTTTCTCTGTGTGTATTATTGTAGGGTCTACCTTACAATATAAAGCGCCTTGAGGCGACTGTTGTTGTGATTTGGTGCTCTAAGTCGATGAATGAATACTTTGAACACAATTAGTGGGTGATTCAGCAGAGAGTCTGCATTGGATCAAGGAATTGACGATTGCACTGTGTAACAGCAAAGTTTTTAATTAAATGGCATACACAAAACACCACTGTGCAATGCATCAGGAACAGGAAGTGATACTATACTGCAGTGAAAGCCAACACCAGGTAAATATAACATTTCATTTCTTAGAGTGCATGGAGAGACCATCTGGGAATGGTTTCAGATGAAATACATGGAGACCCAAAGAGGCTGGAAATCTACAATGGAGGGTTTTACATGGTGCAGTCGCTGTAAATGCTTTTATCTCTGTTTTAAATCCCAGCCATGATGAAATTGTCCAGTATGTTGTAAAGGGGAAACTGTGTTCCACTCTTTCCTGGATTTCAGGAGATCACAGTCTGTGTTTGGGCTCCAGGAGAAGCAGTTCTGACTTTTGGTGAGATTATTTACTCTACAGACTTTCATCCTTGGCTTTACATGTTCGATAAAAACAGACATTGTGGTTGGTTTAATATTCACTTGAAAAAGAAATATTTTTTTTGTTTGGATTATTACTTCTGTTCTCAAATCTTTAGTTGTCTGTTTTTATTGATAAAAGGGTTTTGGAAAATCTAAATCAACTCTATCTATATATTTGCTCTGTCTCTCTACATCTCTAGCTTGCTCCATAGATCTTGCTGTCTCTCTCTCTCTAGCTCACACTCTCTTTCTACCTCGCTCCATAGATCTTGCTGTCTCTCTCTCTCTAGCTCACACTCTCTTTCTACCTCGCTCCATAGATCTTGCTGTCTCTCTCTCTCTAGCTCACACTCTCTTTCTACCTCGCTCCATAGATCTTGCTGTCTCTCTCTCGCTAGCTCACACTCTCTTTCTACCTCGCTCCATAGATCTTGCTGTCTCTCTCTCGCTAGCTCACACTCTCTTTCTACCTCGCTCCATAGATCTTGCTGTCTCTCTCTCGCTAGCTCACTCTCTCTTTCCAACTCTCCGTACAGATGTTGACGAGGGTCCAGGCGTGTCTCACGGCAGGACTTCAGGGCCTTTGGTCTGGCTCCAGTGAAGACGTTGCAGGGAAGTTGCGGTTTGGCAGCTTGTTGCTCTGAGCTGCTGCTGCTGACTTTCTTCTGAGCTTCTCGTTTGAACTGAAAAACCATGCCAGAAAGCAAAGTGTTGACCTTCAACTGAGGTCTCGTGTTGAACGTCTCCTTACACATGGGACACCAGCAGGACATATTAACATCCCAGTGCTGAGTGATGCATCTTTTGCAGAAGTTGTGGCCACATGGTGTGGTGACTGGATCGGCGAAGACCTCCAGACAGATGGCGCACAGAAACTGATCTTCAGCTCGCAGATTGCTGGCAGCGGACATGTCTGCGCTCTGGGAACAGAAGTCGGAGCATTAAAAGTTCAACTCTAATTAAACATATTTGGTGGTTTACATTGGGAATGCAACAAAGTCTGAGCAGCAACAATAGGAAACACAACTAGGACACCACAGGTGCAGAATGTAATAATGTGACTCTGAAGCTGCTCTGTCTTTCAGCAGCTCTGCCCCACCTCAAACGGCTCTGTTTGTTGCCTCCTGCAGGTTCGGACCTGATTATAGTAACCTGCACTTGGCACAACATGAGTTTAATCTTTTCGGAGACATTGAACTTATTTTCTTTGATTTGAAACTGTCACATGTCAGACTGAGGCAGCAGACGTCTCTGAAAACTAAAGTGAAAGTGTCAAAAACACATTTTTAGAAAGAAATTAATTCAGTGTTGTTGATTATGCACTTGTAGATGTAATTGATGTTACTGCTGATCACATTATTCTAGTTTAATTTAAGCCTCCACTTGAATTATTCTGACATGCCAGTGTGAAATTGTATAGTGCTGAATCTTTATTTTGAACATGTTAAAATAGTCAAAAAGAGACAAACAAAACAAAGCAATAATAATTATAACTAACTTACATGTTCATAAATGAGTAGGAAGAAGCATGAGCTTATTTAATCCCACCTCCTTTCCACTATTTAGTAACTAAGAGTCTGCATTTTTTCTTATTGTTTATGCCCCGTTCATCAGAAATTCACCTTCATTACAATTTGTTACATGTATTTTTTTAATAACTCCAGGAACATGTCAAAAGACATACACATTTACAGATATATAACATGTGCACCCCCACACACATATAATAAAATATGAATAAAAAGAAAAGTTTTGCGTTAATGCTGTGTGTTAAACATTAAATGTCATCAGCTGTACTCACCAGTTTTTGAGTCAGTTGTTTAGAAAGAGCAGATGAATTCGGTCTGATTTTCTTCACAAATGCACAGATCTGTGACTGCAGCTGTGCTGTTACTCTCACTAACTTTAACTTTCATTTCTGGAAAATGATGCTGACTCTCCTCTTTGTGGCTCCGCCTCCTCCTGCAATGTTAGGCTTGTTTCATTCACACATGATTAGAGGTACACACATCTGGAACAAGAGTTTAAAATGTGTGTGCGCCTTCAGTCTTCTCAAACCCGAGCAGCAGTGTTTTTGATCCTTTCCTCTGCAAAGCTTCTCTCTTTCTGTCATTCATGTTTTTATTGCAGAGGAAGTTGAGCTCTGTGCACACTTCAAACTCTCCTTGAAACTGTTGCAGCCCTCTGCTGGACACAGACAGGAACCACATCAGGGTTAATGAAGAATGTAAAATTACAATCAGTTCCTGCTCTTCACAGAAAACAGCTAAAATCAGAATTTATTATAAAGTAAAGCTAAAAGTATCAAATATGGCATCTGATCTGTCAACCCTGGTGCTGCATTCACAGTGAGCTGAAAGTTTGAGAGCATCTCAATTCAATTCAATTTTATTTATATAGCGCCAAATCACAACAACAGTCGCCTCAAGGCGCTTTATATTGTACAGTATATAATATAATAATACATACAGAGAAAAACTCAACATTCATATGACCCCCTATGACCAAGCACTTTGGCGACAGTGGGAAGGAAAAACTCCCTTTTAACAGGAAGAAACCTCCGGCAGAACCAGGCTCAGGGAGGGGCGGGGCCATCTGCTGTGATTGGTTGGGGTGAGAGAAGGAAGACAGGATAAAGACATGCTGTGGAAGAGAGACAGAGGTTAGAAATGGAGCAGTGTGTCATCCTGTGAACCAGGGTTTTATTCCATTATCAAATCATCAAATCATTGTTCGCTCCATGTTACAACATTTCAGCATCACCATTCATTGTTTAACAGTTCGTGTTTGTTACAATCACATATTTTCAGATTTCACTGAATCTATATTGTCAGTTTTCATTAAAATACTAAAACTGCTTATACCCACATAGCAGGCAGGTCTGGTATCAAGCCGGCACTGCTGACTGACTTCTGGCATGATAAGACGTATGTCATCCAGATATGGGCCAGGCCTGGCGTAGATGGCACTCTTTATGCGATGGCATGCCACATCTGGCATGATTGTGGTTTGGTGTATGTGGCCCAGGCTCACAGAAAACAGGTCATCCCTGGATCCGGCATCAAGCTGGCACTTCTGACTGACTGGTGTCATGGCAGGGTGTATGTCAGCCAGATGTGGGCCAGGTCTGGCAATGATGGCACTATTTATGTTCCTATTTTCCTATTTTAGTTAGAAGACCCAAATGCCATGTTGCAATACTATACTGCTATGGTAGCCAATGTTTCAAATGCAGGTTTGTGAGTGTACACTTTATACAAAACCTAGTGAGGGTTTACTCATGTTTGCCACCAGGTGACTGTAGCTCAGGAGGTAGAGCAGGTCACCCACTGATTCAGAAGGTTAGTGGTTCGATCTCTGTGTGATCCTCCAGGCTGCATGTCAAGAGTGTGAATGTGTATTAATGTAGTTAGGAAGCACTCAGTTTAGAGATAGCGTGTGATTGGGAATATGTCACGTTATATAGAGCACTTTGAGTAATCTGGGAGACTAGAAAAGCGCTATATAAGAATCAGTCTATTCACTGTCTGAACAGAGTTTCGTCATCTTACTTTTGCACTATTATGTTCTGGCACATGTTGTTATTACATGGCTTAATTAACGTACACATTAGGCCGACATCTGGGGCCAGAGCTGAAACTGTTCTGGGCCAGCACAGGGCCAGCAGTGTGTCTGCAACTGGCCTTGTGCTGGCCCATGTATGGGCCACATCTGGCAAACCAGATCTGGGCCACCAAAGGGCCGTCATTCTTTGCCATGTCTGGGCCATGTGTAAGCACATTGTGTGGGCCAGATTCAGGCCATACCAATTTTGCTATGTGGGTAAAGACACAAAATACCCCAAAATAAGACATTTTTACATAATATGAGTTACACTAAAAAAAATTAAACACACATCATTTTCTGCAGACCATGAAGACAATGACATGCTATGACATCAGCTACTTTTTGTTACTATTCTGGAGAATTGTTACATGTTATGAAACGAAACAATTCTTCATGTAGCTTTTTGAATTCAGTGTATTACATCAATGTGGTGCCCCTTCTAAGGGAGGACATCAGTTAAAAACACTGTTAGTAATGAGAATGCTTAGAAAATAAAAGCATGCAAACAGGATCTGATTATTTATTCCCTTTAATGAAAATAAATCATCTCATCAATTCAAATACGTTGTTACTCAATTTGATTGACAGGACAGATGATCAGTGCTGCAGAGTTTTTCACACCTTGATAAAGCCCAGGACTGAAATATGGGAAGAGCTTCTCTGTGAAGGAGCAGCCAGTGAACGAGTAGATCAGAGCTGCAGCATCTACGTCATAGAAGGAGACCAGACCCTCCTCATAGTCCACAAACACCCCCACCTTCTCAGGACCAGACCGGAGACAGAGACGGACTGGAGGGGCGGCACAAGCACTGTACTCATTTCCATTTCTAAGCCACACAGTCCAGAAACCATTTTGAGGAATCAGTCTGATTTTTCCCTTCCTGTTGATCGACTCTGTGGACACTCCTAAGTCCCAGTCAGTCTTTCCTTTAACCTGAACCTCAAAGTAAAATCTGCCTGAAGAGAAACTCTGCTCTCCTAAAACACAAACACAGTAAGAAAATCTCTCTGGGTTGTCTGGAAGTTTCTTCCTCACATCACCATGATTCACTTGTTTTCCGTCGTCAGACAGGATGAGATAAGGATTTGCTGTATCAGGATCCAGAGTCACGTCCACTGCATCCTGCTGGACCCTCTTCAGTTCAGTCTTAAACAGCTTCTTCTTCATGTCTTTCCTGAGTGTCTCCACAGCTCTCCCCACAGTCCCCTCATATGATGGTGGACGGACTCTGACCTCTGTCCAGTCCTTGGTGCATAGAGCAACTTTCAGGGAGGAGAAGCTTTGGAGGAGGTGGAGGTGGTCTTCAGAGTGTGAGAGCTGCTCCACCTCAGAGCTTCTCTCCATCAGCTCAGAGATTTCCTGTTCCAGATCTTTGATGAGACCTTCAGCCTGTTTCTCTGTAGTTTCCTGTTTGTCTTCGATCTCCTTTATGAGCTCCTTCAGGCGTCTCTCAACAGACTCCATCAGAGCCGTGAGGACCTGAACACCTTCTGCTTTCTGTCTGTCTGCAGCATCTTTACTCATCTTCACCGACTCTTTGATCTCCTGGATCTTCAGTCGTCTCTTCTGGATCATCTGCTGAATCTCAGCCTCTGTCTTCTCCAGCTCTGCCTTATTTCCTTCATATTCTTCTCTCAGAGGAACAAACTCGTGAGCCTTGTGATCTAAAACAGAGCAGAGCATGCAGACACATGTCTGGTCGGTCTTACAGAACAGCTCCAGATGTTTATCGTGCTTCCTACACATCCTGCTTTCCAGGTTCTCCACAGGCTCAATCAGCTGATGTCTTTTCAGACTTGTAGCTGTCAGATGAGGCTCCAGGTGAGTCTGACAGTAGGAGGTCAGACACACCAGGCAGGACTTCAGGGCCTTCAGTCTGGTTCCAGTGCAGATGTCACAGGGAACTTCTCCTGGTTTGGCAGCTTGTTGCTCTGAGCTGCTGCTGCTGGCTTTCTGCTGAGCTTCACGTCTGAACTGGGCAACCATCTCAGAAAGCAAAGTGTTAACATGAAGTTCAGGCCTTGTCTTGAACACCTTGTTACACTTGGGACACTGGCAGCTGTCATTAAAATCCCAGTGCTGAGTGATGCAGTTTTTGCAGTAGTTGTGTCCACATGATGTGGTGACTGGATCAGTGAACACATCCAGACAGATGGAGCACAGAAACTGATCTTCAGACTGTAGATTGGTGGCAGCAGACATGTCTGCACTCTAAGGGAGAAAGAAAGGAAATGCATCTTATTTAAAATTTTGTTTACATTTCATATTTTAAAAGTAAGGAACAAGTGTTAGGGTTGTAGTCATAACGTAGCAGTTTTGACAGATGTGACAGATGCCCATCCTGACAACTTCCTGTGCTTACTCATTATGTCCTCAGATTGTTCTATTACAGGAACAGTTTCATGATCGTACCCTTTAAAACTCACAAGTTCCCTAACTTCAGTCGCCTCAAGGCGCTTTATATAGTACAGTACATCGTACAATGATCCATACAGAGAAAAACTCAACAATCATATGACCCCCTATGAGCAAGCACTTTGGCGACAGTGGGAAGGAAAAACTCCCTTTCAACAGGAAGGAACCTCCGGCAAAACCAGGCTCGGGGGGGGGCATCTGCTGTGATTGGTTGGGGTGAGAGAAGGAAGACAGGATAAAAGACATGCTGTGGAAGAGAGACAGAGATTAATAACAAGTGTGATTCAATGCGGAGAGGTCTGTTAACACAATTACGGTCCAAGAGTCTCAGCAGTCCTCTGTTCTCTAATTCCTCAGTGTGAGAAGGATGTTGGGGGTTCCTGCTATTGGTGTCACTGCCAGACAACATATCCTTGGTTTCTGTGTATTTGATTCAGGCAACAGCAAAACTCTGCTCTTGCCATATGTGGGTATTTGGATGACCATCACTGATCCTCTCCTCCTACCGACAATGGCACCTCACAAACAATAAGAACCCCCGGATGAAGAAAAAACTAACATAAAAACAAAGTCCCAAAGTGCTCCACCAAATCCTTTCAGAATCAAAAACACACCTCACTCAGCGTCTGCGAATGTGTGTTAGGGGAGAAATCTAACATCCTACAGCTAGCAGACATAGAAACAACTCAAAAACTACTGTGAATAAAACAACATGTCCCAACCAGTGAAACCTAAACACAGACAGATTACACGAGGAACACACCTTGCCTATAAAAACAGCCACATGTTAGGGAACCTGCCACCTAGTGGCAAAAGGAGGCACAGCGCTCTGGTACAACCAGAGCTATATATAATAACAAGCTATACTGTTAAACTTTAACTAACTGTGATCTATAATACAGCCCAGGCTTGTCTCTCATAATCTGACAATGTTTTACCACTGCCTCTGAGAGAGGCCACCATTAAGCCAATAAACATCACAAATGCATTGTGGTTATTATGGCAAGTGGATTCACATACAACATGAACTCTGCAGCCTCTTCCAGATGTTGGAACACTGAGTTGTTTGATGTTGTTAAAGAACCCAGAGGTGTCCTGTCCTCGTACGTGAGCCCTTTGCTGTTCTTGCATGTGTAGTTTCATTAATATGGCCCAGATCTGGCCCACACACGGCAAAGAATGATGGCCCTTTGGTGGCCCACACAAGGCCAGTTGCAGACACACTGCTGGCCCAGAACAGTTTCAGCTCTGGCCCCAGATGTCAGCCTAATGTGTACCTTAATCAATCCAAGTAATAACAACATGTGCCAGAACATAATAGTGATAAGGAAGATCACAAAACTCTGTTCAGACAGTGAATGGACTGATTCTTTTATAGAGCTTTTCTTGTCTCCCGGATTATTCAAAGTGCTCTATACAACATGCCACATTCACCTAATCACACGCTTTCTCTAAACTGAGTACTTCCTCACTACATTCATACTCTTGACATGCAGCCTGGAGCAGCTAGGGATCGAACCACTAACCTGCCAATCAGTAGGTGACCTGCTCTACCTCCTGAGCTACAGCCACCTGGTGGCAAAACCGTCACTAGGTTTTGGATAAAGTGTACACTCACAAACCTGTCAAACCTGCATTTGAAATGTTGGCTACCATAGCAGTATAGTATTGCAACATGGCATTTGGGTCTTCTAACTAAAATAGGAACATAAACAGTGCCATCATTGCCAGACCTGGCCCATATCTGGATAACTTACCACTTACCATGCCAGGAGTCAGCCATCAGTCTGGCTCGACACCAGATCCGGGCCAGACCTGCCTGCTATGTGGGCTGCAGGTGCGTCATGCCCGGAGATAGAAAAGTTTTAACTGTAAACTTCTTTTTCTAGCAAATGCAGTTTGATCAGAGCTGTAGTTAAATCAACATTTATTACATCCTGTTGACAGAGGAGGACTCACGTTTGGTTTGGACTTAAAAACAGTGCGAACACGATCGTCTGTACTCACCTCTGTTCTCACCAGTGGACAGAATCTGCTGTGAGGCTCAGAATATGAACGTGATGGACTCAGTGTGACGTTTCTGTGAATCTTCGTTTAGAGACAAACTGGACTTGACTGCAGCTTTTCACGGGGTTTCTTTCCTCCTCCCCCTTTTTTATGATTTTATGGTTTATATTTATCAACAAGGAGCACAGGTGGGATTAGAACACGCCCAGGCTGGACGAGTGAGGCGTGATGTATGGTTAACCATCACACACTAATAAGGGTCTCAGCCCATCTGGATTTAAAGAGTACTTTATTTTTCTGTCCTCGAGGTCACAAACTTTGTACTGTAAATGGGTTTTTCTATGTCCAGCAAATGCAGTCTGATCAGAGCTGTTATTAAACCAACATTTAATTTTTGTCAGAGTTTGTTTCCTCCTTCTGATTTGTGAATACATGGAGTTAATTTATGGCGACGATGGGATCAGAACAAACACTGGATGCAGGTCAGCTGAGGCCTGTGCCACTGGCTTGGACCCCCAAGCAGCACGTCATCTTCAGCTAGCCCACCAATCAAAATATTCAGCTCAGTTCTGTGATGCAGAGCCTTCAGGATTTAAACAAACAACAAAACTTCTCCTGATGTGGTTTGTTAAGTGTGTTTTGTCCTGACTGTAACGTAGAGCTGTGAAGCTTGTTTCTGCTGTGAGCTGAACTCACACGTGTTCAACGTAGTTTTAAATGAAGGTTTATTTAAAGAGGAGCCTAGCATCAACATGTAGGTAATATGAGACTCTTCATACGTTCATCAGTGGATATACGAGTCAAACACTTTCACAGTATCAGCTGTACAGTTCAAGTAATTCAAAAACAGGTAATCATCACACCTTTGGACATATTTTTAATAGTTAGAACTACATATCGGTGAAGGACGTTTGCTTTTTTTCTTTTCTTTAAAGCGTGTGTGGTGAAATCTCTGGTTCATCGTGTGGTCCACCTTCACGCCGCTGCAGTTTCACCACAGCAGACGCACAACAACGCCAGTCCCATCGTGGAGGCGTTCAGAGTCAGAGACCAAAGAAAAGACATGTTAAAGTTTCTGTATTTAATCAGATGTGATTATTTAAAGTGTTCTAGTTTCTTTTGCTCTTGTGTGTGAGATCATCTCCTGACGTGGAGTGCCGGGCTGCCCTGTTCCTTCTGAGCACGCTCAGTTCATGGTCATCAGCAGAGTGATTAGTGTTGAAAGATGTGTCACATGACCCGGTGTTAGGGCTTAGAGCGAGGCACCGGGAGCTCCCGCAGCACAGCCGTTACAGCCGTGAAGTCCAGCCAGCAGCCATGGGCAGCACCAAGCAGGCAGCCGGTAAGTCTGACAGGATGAAGAGGCAGGAAGTGAGGCACAGGTGGACGACAGGTGTTTAAACTGCGGCGTGTCCTCTGCTGGTAGAGCTGACAGACAGCCTCTGGTCATGTGATCTCCTCTAGAAACCACCTTCTCTCTCTCTGTGTTTCATTTCAGACGCTAATCAGATTAAGAGGCTGGGAAGAAGATTTAAGAAACTCGACCTGGATGACTCCGGATCCCTGAGCGTGGAGGAGTTCATGTCCCTGCCAGAGCTCCAGCGGAACCCCCTCGTGCAGCGAGTCATCGACATATTCGACACCGACGAAAACGGGGAAGTCGACTTCAGAGGTGTGAAAGTGTTTTTACAGAAGACGAACACCAGCCGACCAGCTCAGCCGTTACAGCCTCATTACTATCACACAGATACAGTTTGACACCTTTTTACAGTCAATAATATCCTCATGATTCAGTTACTCAGTCCAGGTTTGACATTTATATCATCTCTGATCCGCTGAGTAATATAATCGATTAACACAACGTGTGCAGGATTACCCAGCAGGCACCGAGGCGTTCGGTTTGTTCTCGGAGCTTTTTGTCTCTGCGTGGAGATGATCGTATCTCAGACCTTTTGATCTTCTTGTTCTTCAGCCTTAAACAACAACAGTGATGATTTTCCTTTTCCACAGAGTTCATTGAAGGAGTCTTTCAGTTCAGCGTGAAAGGAAACAAGGAGCAGCGGCTGCGTTGTAAGCACTTCAGCTTTAACCATCATGGTTCATAAACTATGCTCGATTTTTAAACACCTTGAGGCGAATGTTGTTGTTTTGATTGTGTGCTACATAAATAACATGGAATCGAACTGAAACTTACCTTCTCATTTCCTCTGTGATTTTCTTTGGCCTCAGTTGCCTTTAGGATCTACGACATGGACAAAGACGGTTACATCTCCAATGGAGAACTCTTCCAGGTCCTAAAGACGATGGTGGGAAGCAACCTGAAAGACACACAGCTGCAGCAGATCGTCGACAAAACTATCATCAGCGCCGACAAAGACGGAGACGGCAGAATCTCCTTCGAGGAGTTCTGTGCGGTGAGTTTTTGTGACTCAGTTCCTCGTTTCTGTGCTACAACCACGTTACGTTTCCTAGTAATGCAGTAAAGTGTTGTACTAAACTCAGTAATCGCATTACAGTTACAGTTACATCTTTGCTTGTGCTATAAAGGTTCTTCAGTTACCTGAATGAGGAGCAAATAGAAAGAAAAAAACATGAAACATTTGGGCTTCAATCAGCTGATCTCAGTTCACGTGCAGGGAGGAGGGCTGCAGATACGGCCATTACTTCTAGATTTATTGTATGAAAGGTCAAAAAGGATGTTGAAGTGCAAACTGGGTCCAGGACAGAGTTATGGTGCTAACACATGTGTGCGTGCATGAGACCAGCACGGCTCAAAACATGCATCAAAAGTTAAAAACTGACTCTGAGAAAGCTCCAACAGTAAAGACCCAAGAAGGTCGCTTAGGGAAGAACATTGTGAAGCTGTACTTGCAGGATTATCTAACTCAGCGCTCCCCAACCTTTTTTGTGCCACCGACCAGTTTAATGTCTGACAATATTTTCACCGACCGGCCTTTAAGGTGTCGCAGATAAAAAAGTAATCAGTAACTAATTACTGATTACTTCCCCAAAAAGTAATCCCGTTACTTTACTGATTACTTATTTTCAAAAGTAATTAATTACTTAGTTACTTAGTTACTTTTTAAAAACACGATTTACAACCTGAATAGGTGATAAAGTGATAGATCTTTCAGCCCAATTCTACTTTTTCTGCATAATCCATCATACAAAATGTAATCAAATGGAAAAGTCTCTTTTTAAAACTTGTTTTATTAGTTTTAATCTTTTAACTTTATGCATCAAGCAAACATTTAATTATCTGCAACATTCACTGACTGGAAGAAATTTGTTTAACATTTAAACCTATTTTCTGCACATTCCAGCACATAAAATAAAATATTTTGTGTGTTTACACTCAGTCTTTCAAATAGATGCAAGTAAAACACAGCAGAAAATAAATAAAGTCAAAGACTAGCGGTCCTGTTGCTCTATTTTCACCTGTAAAGCAGGAGTAGGGTAGGTGGAGGTTTACCCTGGTGCAGGTGTGCCGCAGCGGTCAGTGGAAGGATCCGCGAGTTTCTCTGTGAGTTTCCCATTACGTCGTAGCTACTCGGTGCTTGCTCGGAAGTTTAGGGGTTTTTTCGCTGTAAAAAGAAGTTTTCTTCCCACGCACAACGGACGCTAATGTTTTTGTCACTTTTTATGGAATCAAACTCAAAGTAAGGTCAGTACTTCCACGCTTTAAACGCTGCACGCTCATACTCTCTCCGCACTCGATATATGATCCATTGTTGATCTGCACACAGCTGTTGTCACGAACGTCGCACTCGCTTACGTCACTGTCATGAGATATTCTCGCAATAAAATCACGGTTTTAGTAACGCAGTAACGCAGCGTTCCTACGGGAAAGTAACGGTAATCTAATTACCGTTTTTGCAATAGTAATCCCTTACTTTACTCGTTACTTGAAAAAAGTAATCAGATTACAGTAACGCGTTACTGCCCATCTCTGCTGGTCGCTATGGTAACGTGTAAACATTTCTTTCAAAATGAGACACACGACTACAACACGGGAAAGACCCGGGGAAACCAAGTTCACAGTAAAAACCCTGAAAACCATAAACTTCTCACCCGAGCCTCAGCTCTCGCGGCCCGGTACCAAACGACTCACGGACCAGTACCGGTCCTTTGCCGGGGTTGGGGACCGCTGCTCTACATCACCAGCAGGACCTCTTCAGCTCCTTTCAAATCCAGAACCCTCACAGGTCTGTTTGACGCCCACAGTACTGAAGTCACCTCATTGGCTCCCAGATCAACACAGAATTACCTTTAAAATCTTTCTGTTAGTTCACGGAGCTCTCGGGGCCTCCTCTGTTTACAGAGTCGATTCAGTTAAAAACAAGAAAAAACAGTGTGTGACATCACTTCCTGTTGTCTCCTGCAGGTGGTGGGAGGATTGGACATTCACAAAACGATGGTTGTGGACATCTGACAGCCTCTTGTTTATTCTTCGTCCATTCACAGGAGAGTCATCCAGCTGTTCCTGCCGCTCTGTTAGCTCCACCGGACTGTTTGTTTTATCCATCCTTCAGGATCTGAAGGTGTTTGTATTTATTTTAGTGAGCTGACAGACTTACAGTTTGGTCCATGAATATTTGGATTGAGACAAATTTTCATCTAATGAATTGTAAATGAAACAGCTCTGATGCAGGTGACGTGCACACTTTCAGCTTTAATTCAGTGGGTTGGACAAAATGACCGCATAAAAATATGAGAAACTAAAGTATTTTTAACACAATGCCTTCATTTCAGGCTCAAAAGTATTTGGAAAAAATTAAATAACTGAAAATAAATTGATAATTTCTATTACTTTATTCAAAACCCTTTGCTGGCAAAGGCCTTAAGTCTTGAAGTCACGGACACCACCAGATGCTGGGTTTCCTACTTTTGATGCTCTCCCAGCCTTTACTGCACCAGCTTTCTGCTGCTGTTTTCTTGTGGGCCTTTCTGTCCTATGTTTAGTGTTCGACAAGTGAAATGCCCAGGTTTAGGTTCAATCATTATTTGCATTATTTTAAATTAACCAAATCATTCAATATGGCACAGAAACAGTGGCACAGTCAAAATTTCTCTCTCTCGCCGCCCTCACTCCTAAAACTTCTCCCTCTTCCTAAACAACCAATTGCCACATGTTGCCATATCATTTTTTGATTGTTTGAGTTTGCATGCTTTGTTTTTTTTACGTCACATTGTGTCCTGCGTCCTGATCGCTGCAGACGATCTCCTCCGTGACGTCTCTCCTGTACAGTACAGAATCGCTGCATCGATGCTAGCAGTGTGACTCTGAAGTGCAGTGCTGTATGTCCACGATGTCCACGAAACGTTTTGCACCGTCAAAAAATAAAATTGGCTACTTGATTTCACCTATCGCTGGTTGTTTTTAGAACAAAACACCCGCGATAAACGAGGGACAGCTGAGAAATATAACATTTGAATCCATTTTCTCTTTTGCTCTGAGGCGCGGGGGAAAAATATCGACAAGTCGATGAACATCATTTACAGATATATTGGGTAAATGCCCGAGACATCTATAGAAATGTAAATCGCCGCTTGATTCATTCATTTGCTTAACTTGTTTTGGACCGTAAACAGGGCGCGAATAGGACATCGGAAACAAAGCTCCCCACAGGAGTTTCCGCACCGGAAGTAGCATATGCTAACGTGCACGTAGTCTATTCCAATTTAGCTGGATGTGAGCAGACAGTCTGTCTCTAAACAGCTCAGAATTCACTCAGCTGCTTCAGTCCTGTGTCACATCACCAGGAAACAACAAGTGTTTTTGCAGAACTGTGCTGGCTTTTCTTAGGTGTTTTTTTTTTTTTTAGCAAAGTCCTATCTAGCCTTTCTGTTCTTGAGGTTTATGAGTAGGGATGGGTATCGAAAACAGTGGGAACCGGTTCTTGTTGAGAACCGGTTCCCACTGTTTCAATTCCTTGTTTGCCATTTTTGGAAACGATTCCCTCATGGATTCCAGTCGCCCCGAATGACGTCACCACGTTGCGGAGCGTCATTTACCTGGCAGGAAACACGGCAGCTCAAACGCTCAAAAGTTTGGTTACACTTTACAAGAACGGATGACAACAGGGCAACTTGCAATACTTGAAAAGTAGATATTTCATTTAAGGGAGGAAACACTACGAATATGCAAAAGCATTTGCTCACAAAACACGCGATGACCTTAAATGAATGTCGTGTTTTTAATTCCGCTCCAGACTCGTGAATCTCAGCCCAGCAGCAGCGGTAACGTTTGCACGTCCTCTCCCGTTAATGCGGCAGGTAAATAATCAACTAACAGTGCATATTATGTTAGCGCGATCTGCCTTATTACAAACCTGCCATTACTGTGCATTTAGGTGACCATGATGAGAGAGACAGAGTCTGGCTCAGATGCTGGCAGTTCTCGCTGCAGTCTACAGGTAGCGTCTCCTTTCAGGCCAGGATAGACGAATGTCACCGAGCAGAGACTCAGTTTGTGGTCAAAGGCTTGCACCTATTTGCCACAGCAGATGATTTTCAGTAAGTGAATGTGTTTAATTGTAGGCAGGGACATTACTGGATATTCTTGTGTAATTGCTACTGAATAATTTATGTTATACTTTGTTATTGCCACAGAAGAATATTTATTTTATTATTTTACATTTACAATTCTTTTTCCTGGGGACCCTGTGACACCCCATTGAAGAGCTGTAGGCTGGATCTCTTAAGATCTCACTGTTGGGTTTGTAAGGCCATGTTACTCCTAAATTTCTATCTTGTTCAAAGAGAAGATATAAAACAAAGTTCTAAGCTAATCGACCTTAGTGTTCTCCTTTTTAAAAAGAATCGATAAAGAATCGAATCGTTAAACAGAATCGAAAATGGAATCGGAATCGTGAAAATCGTATCAATACCCATCCCTATGTATAAGTGTCTTGCACCTTGCAGTGAACTGTCTGTGTTTACTTTCATGCAGTCTTCTCTTTATGGTAGATTTGGATATCGGTACAACCTCCTGGAGTGTTGTTCACTTGGTTGGCTTCACCATGGAATGATTTTGCGATCATCCACCACTGCTGTCTTCTGTGGATGTTCAGGTGCTGAGTTCACCAGTGCCTTCTTTCTTTCTTTCTTTCTTTCTCAAAGATTTTGCCACTCTGAATATTGTCGGAAGTTCTTGGATAGTTTTTTTCTGTTTTCCCGGCTTAAGGATGGCTTGTTTCACCTGCACTTAGAGCTCATTTGACCTCATGTTGTCTGTTCACAGCAAAATCTTTCAAATGCAAGCACGAAAACTCAAATCAACTCCAGGCCTTTTAATCTGCTTAACTGATAATGACATAACAAAGGAATTGCCCACACCTGCACATCAAGTAGCCTTTGAGTTAGTTGTCCAATTACATTTGGTCCCTTTAAAAAGAGGTTGGCACATTTTAGGGAGCTGAAACTCCCAAACCCTTCATCCCATTTGAATGTGGATGCCCTCAAATGAAAGCTGACAGTCTACACATTATGTTCATGTCCATGATATAACTATAATTGGAATATGTTTCAGTAAACAGGTAAAACAAAACTTGTGTCACTGTCTAAATATATATGACCCTAACTATTCCTGCCACTGATGGTGCAACACAGTGAAGTGTTCACAGACAAGTGAAGCTTCTCAGTCTCAGAGGAAGACCTGAGCGACTGAACACTTCTACATTATTTACCCATAAATAATGGCACACTTTGATAGTCACATTCACAGGAGCAGACCAGGAACATTTGCGCTGATGATCTCCTGAAGAAACATCATGGGGGTGTCACTGCATCTCTTCTTCTTCTCCAGAACAGTCAACTCAGATTTGAGAAATTCTGAAGTTTTCTGACACAAAAATATAAAATGTGGAAGTTATTGTTCATCTTCAGTGGTTGAGTGAGTATGTACTGAAGCTGCAATGATTATTGCAGCCTTCTTTTCTCAAAGAACTTGTGTGAGGGTCTGTGTAATAAATGTTGCACGCTCAGTCATCCAGGTAAGTAAATCTCCAAAAGCTGATTCTGTTCATCTGGACGTTTTCAGTGGGAGAAACGTTTCGTCACTGAACCAGGTGACGTCTTCAGTCTCAGCTGACTGCAGGTTTCCACAATCTTATAAACAGTGCATTTGCATAATGACTGAAACCAGCCCACTGAGGAACATTGGGCTGGGAGGTCAGTTCCTTGATTGACAGGAACATTCACTCAGGGCCTTCTTGATGCTCTTCTGCCTCCCTGGCTGCTGTGTCTGTGGGGATGGTGTTCGCTCTGTGTTGTAGCGTCCTGATGACGCCCAGTTTGTGCTCCAGTGGATGATGAGAGTCAAACCTTAAATACTGATCCGTATGTGTAGGTTTACGATACACGTCAGCTTTTAGATGGCTGAGTAGTCAGAAACAATAATGAAAAAGTATCATTGTATCGCAGGGAGATGTCACAGCAGGCCAGTACGTAACGTGGAGCTCGGCGCAGATACAGACAGCAGGACTCAAGTTTGACGAGACTTTATTTACAATACACACAGGTGGAAACTAGACACGAGGGGAATGCGCATGGTGCGTGGAACTAGAGCACGGGTCTCTGAAATAGGAGAGTATAATAAGGGAAGCCGGGGACTGGAGACAAAAGGTAATATGACAGTCAGATCTTTTCTTCCTCACATAACTATAAAGTACTTGTTTCAGACGGATTCAAATGAGGATTCGGGCCAGAGTCAGGGGCCACATTCTTTTGTAGGCCCAGTTTGAGGACCTCACATTGAAGAATTGAAGGCTACTCCACATATGACACACAAAGGTGTCCTCCTTTTCCCCAGATCTAAAGGATGGGTCAGGTGTATCCTTTGTGGCTGAACCTATCCCAAGATTCATTTCACACCGGTGTTTGAAAACACTTTGGTGCAGACTGTCAAAGCCAAGCATGGAATATTCAGCAGTAACACTTCAGTGAGTTTAACTAACATCGTCATTCTGCTGTCAGGTTTCTGTAAGGCAGAGTAAATCACACAAACGATGCAATACAATTTGTATAAGATCCATAGCTGTATTTCAAATAATGACTGAACAAACTCAGGCTGCTTAAATTTGTCTGGCCTATATTCTTATCATTCTTTTTCTTACTTTTTGGAGGCCAAAACTGAATTGCACACGTTAATGTGCATATTATCATCAAATGCATCTTTGCTTTAAACTGTAAAATTACAAAAATCTCTCAAATCATACTTACTCTCCTGCACTGTGAAAAGCCCTCGTACACAGTTTGGGATTGACTTGGTTTAGGTTCAATAATTTTTTGCATTATTTTAAATTAACCAAATCATTCAATATGGCACAGAAACAGTGGCACAGTCAAAATTTCTCTCTCTCGCAGCCCTCACTCCTAAAACCTCTCCCTCTTCCTATACAACCAAATGCCACATGTTGCCATATCATTTTTTGATTGTTTGACATTTATTTTGGCCACAAGCAGAGTGCTCGATAGCTTTGGCCTTAGAAAACGCAATTTTTACAGTTTCTTCCCGCAGTGAAGGTGACGATAGAAATCAGGAAGAAACATTAGCATATAGTTTGAAGTCCAGTTTCAACAGAAGTTGAACTCCAGACAGCAACTTGTTGAAATGTCATCTTAAATTGGTCATGTGATTTGGACGCGCTGGTGCGTCTGTCAACCCCACAGGGTTAAAAGTTGGTAAGTAGGCGTATACCTATTAATGATATCAAAGTCTGTTAACATGTTTCATTCTCTGAGCCTCATCAGTCTCTTGTGTAGGACGTCCATCCACCATCCTGGCCTTCAGCGGCGCTAGACCCTTCTTGCAGGCTCTCTCTCTCTCTTTCTCCCCCCCCCCCCCCTTTTTCCTGGTCTACGTCAGCCTTTCAGCCTGGTCAATTCAGTTTTATTTACACAGCACCAAATCACAACAACAGTCGTCTCAGGGTGCTTTATACTGTAAGGTCGACCCTACAATAATACATACAGAGAAAACCCAACAATATGACCCCCTATGAGCAGCACTTTGGCGACAGTGGGAAGGAAAAACTCCCTTTTAACAGGAAGAAACCTCCAGCAGAACCAGGCTCAGGGAGGGGCGGGGCCATCTGCTGTGATTGGTTGGGGTGAGAGAAGGAAGACAGGATAAAGACATGCTGTGGAAGAGAGACAGAGGTTAATAATAACTAATAATGGCACCAAATATATGTAATTGTAATTCACCAGCATACACCATGAGAATTTGCTCACACTGTTGGTGTATAAAACAGATTTTTCCTTCTCAGTATTTGTTACTCACATCATCAAAGGAATCATTGTCCCATCCATATTCTCTTCCACTTTTCCTTGTCGGGGTCGCTGGGGGGCTGCAGCCTATCCCAGCTAGAGCCGGTAGATGGGAAATCACTGCTCACTCATTTTAACATTAGGTATTGTTTATTTACACATTTGTCACATATTTAGATTCCATTTAGTTTTGTTTTACAATCAGTTTTTGCTAAATAATAAAAATAAAATATAAATGTACTTCATCATGTTTATGGACATGAAACAGCAACTTTAGATCACTGACAACAGCTGGAAAACTAAAGTCATATGAAAGCTAAAATATAACATTGCTTTAAACTTTGACTTACCACAATATGACATTTGGAAAAACCAGTAGGTTTAAAATCATTAGTCAAACCTTTCCAGACTACACTATCATAACTGCCCACATGACCCCTTAAACCAGCTAAATGTTTGTCTGTAATTTTCTTAATATACAATGTTGTTATACACACTGGTGCTACTGGAAATCTTTGATGTGTTGTAATGGAACAGTTTCTGATCTCCTCAGCCTGACCTGTATGCGCTCCACAGGATCATATTCTATCTCTGTTTAATCTCTTAGTACATGAAGTAGTAAGTTTTCTTTTTGTACACAGTGTCCTGACTGTATTCTGTGACCACGTTGTGCAGAGAACTCATCTCTATAAATGATTCTAAGTCTTATTAGTCAAACACCCTGCAGGCCAGTTTTTGGCCTGCAAAGGCAAAGTAAACCTCACAAAGACCAACTGTTTGTGTGAACGCTTTAAGATCCCATAACAATGGGAGAATTGGAGCACAAATTACTTTTTAAAAATTATTTTTCATTATTTAAATACTTGGTTATAGTTTTTATTTGCCTTCTCCTTGATTAATTAAAATATCAGTTTCATGTTTCTCTTTCAAAAGAAAAAGATATCATAATTATGTAATATACAATAATTATAATATAAAGTAATCTGCTAATAAAGTAAAAATTCTTAGCTCTACTCAGTTTGATTGACAGGACAGATGATCAGTGGTGCAGAGTTTGTACCATCATCATTAAGCTCGGGACTGAAGTACGGGTGGAGTTTCTGAGTGAAGGAGCAGCCAGTGAACGAGTAGATCAGAGCTGCAGCATCTACGTCATAGAAGGAGACCAGACCCTCCTCATAGTCCACAAACACCCCCACCTTCTCAGGAGCAGACTTGAGAGAGAGGTTAATTTTGTTGTCTTCACAAGCACTGTACTCATTTCCATCTCTCAGCCACACAGTCCAGAAACCATCCTCGGGGCTCATTGACATGCTCTTTGTCCTGTTGATCGACTCTGTGGCCACTCCTAAATCCCAGTCAGTCTTTCCTTTAACCTGAACTTCAAAGTAAAATCTGCCTGAAGAGAAACTCTGCTCTCCTAAAACATTAACAAAGTAAGTAAATCTCTTTGGGTTGTATGGAAGTTTCCTCTTTCTCCTCACCTCACTGCAGTGTACTTGTTTTCTATCATCAGACAGGATGAGCCAATGATGTGCTGTATCAGGATCCAGAGTCACGTCCACTGCATACTGCTGGACCCCCTTCAACACCGCAGCCTGATTCAGCTTCTTCATGTCTTCCCAGAGTGTCTTCTCCAGCTGAGCCACAGCTCTCCCCACGGTCCCCTCATATGATGGTGGACGGACTCTGACCGCTGTCCAGTCCTTGGTGGGTGGAGCAGCTTTCAGGGAGGAGAAGCTTTGGAGGAGGTGGAGGTGGTCTTCAGAGTGTGAGAGCTGCTCCACCTCAGAGCTTCTCTCCATCAGCTCAGAGATTTCCTGTTCCAGATCTTTGATGAGACCTTCAGCCTGTTTCTCTGTAGTTTCCTGTCTGTCTTCGATCTCCTTTATGAGCTCCTTCAGGCGTCTCTCAACAAGCTCCATCAGAGCCGTGAGGACCTGAACACCTTCTGCTTTCTGTCTGTCTGCAGCATCTTTACTCATCTTCACCGACTCTTTGATCTCCTGAATCTTCAGTCGTCTCTTCTGGATCATCTGCTGAATCTCAGCCTCTGTCTTCTCCAGCTCTGCCTTCTTTCCTTCATATTCTTCTCTCAGAGGAACAAACTCGTGAGCCTTGTGATCTAAAACAGAGCAGAGCATGCAGACACATGTCTGGTCGGTCTTACAGAACAGCTCCAGATGTTTATCGTGCTTCCTACACATCCTGCTTTCCAGGTTCTCCACAGGCTCAATCAGCTGATGTCTTTTCAGACTTGTAGCTGTCAGATGAGGCTCCAGGTGAGTCTGACAGTAGGAGGTCAGACACACCAGGCAGGACTTCAGGGCCTTCAGTCTGGTTCCAGTGCAGACGTCACAGGGAACTTCTGCTAGTTTGGCAGCTTGTTGCTCTGAGCTGCTGCTGCTGGCTTTCTGCTGAGCTTCACGTCTGAACTGGGAAACCATCTCAGAGAGCAAAGTATTTACCCTCAGCTGAGGTCTGCTGTTGAAAGTCTCTTTACACATGGGACACTGGCAGCTGTCATTGACATCCCAGTTCTGAGTGATGCAGCTTTTGCAGTAGTTGTGTCCACATGATGTGGTGACTGGATCAGTGAACACATCCAGACAGATGGAGCACAGAAACTGATCTTCAGACTGTAGATTGGTGGCAGCAGACATGTCTGCGCTCTGAAGAAGGAAGAAAAAAAAAATTAAACAAATGGTTTCTCAGCCAGCAGAGTAAATGATCTTCTTACCTAGACAATGCACAATGAAATAATGAGAAGAAGGAAATATTGTCTTGTTGTTTCAATTAAAATACAAATAAATTGTATTTATATCCTTTGTTTGTCCTTGAACAAAGGATCTAGGGCCAGATTTACTAATGTGTTTCGCCTGTGCAAATTGGGTTTTGTCGATCTGTGGAACCATCCATCCATCCATCCATCTTCATCCGCTTTATCTGAGGCCGGGTCGCGGGGGCAGCAGCCTAAGCAGAGAGGCCCAGACCTCCCTCTCCCCAGCCACCTCCTCCAGCTTATCTGGGGGAACACCAAGGCGTTCCCAGGCCAGCCGAGAGATATAATCTCTCCAGCGTGTCCTGGGTCTGCCCCGGGGCCTCCTCCCGGTGGGACATGCCCGGAACACCTCACCCAGGAGGCATCCTTGTCAGATGCCCGAACCACCTCAGCTGGCTCCTTTCGATGTGGAGCAGCAGCGGCTCTACTCTGAGCTCCTCCCGGATGGCCGAACTTCTCACCCTATCTCTAAGGGAGAGGCCAGCCACCCTTCGGAGGAAGCTCATTTCCGCCGCTTGTATCCGCGATCTCGTTCTTTTGGTCACTACCCACAGCTCGTGGCCATAGGTGAGGGTAGGGACGTAGATCGACCGGTAAATTGAGAGCTTCGCTTTTACACTCAGCTCCCTCTTCACCACGACGGACCGGTGCAGCGTCCGCATCACTGCAGCTGCAGCCCCAATCCGTCTGTCGATCTCCGGCTCCCTTCTCCCATCACTCGCAAACAAGACCCCGAGATACTTGAACTCCTCCACTTGGGGCAGGAACTCATCCCCGACCCGGAGTGGGCACTCCACCCTTTTCTGGCTGAGAACCATGGCCTTAGATTTGGAGGTGCTGATCCTGATTCCCGCTGCTTCACACTCGGCTGCGAACCGTTCCAGTGCGAGCTGGCGGCCCCCACCCGATGAAGCCAACAGAACCACATCATCTGCAAAAAGCAGAGATGAGATTCTGAGGCCACCAAAGTGAAAGCCCTCTGCCACTTGGCTGCGCCTAGAAATCCTGTCCATAAAAATTATGAACAGAACCGGTGACAAAGGGCAGCCCTGGCGGAGCCCATCACCCACCGGGAACGAGTCCGACTTATTGCCGGCAATGCGAACCAAGCTCTTGCAACGGTTGTATAGGGATCGAATGGCCCGTAGCAATGGGCCAGACACCCCATACTCCCGCAACACCTCCCACAGGACACCCCGAGGGACACGGTCGAATGCCTTCTCCAAGTCCACAAAACACATGTAGACTGGTTGGGCAAACTCCCATGCGCCCTCGAGTATCCTTGAGTGGATAAAGAGCTGGTCCAGTGTTCCGCGACCAGGACGAAAACCGCATTGTTCCTCCTGTATCTGAGGTTCGACTAGCGGACGAACTCTCCTTTCCAGCACCCTGGCATAGACTTTCCCAGGGAGGCTGAGGAGTGTGATCCCCCTGCAGTTGGAACACACCCTCTGGTCTCCCTTCTTAAAGATGGGGACCACCACCCCGGTCTGCCAGTCCAGGGGTACTGCCCCTGATCTCCACGCAACATTGTAGAGGCGTGTCAACCAGGACAGCCCTACAACGTCCAGAGTCTTCAGGAACTCGGGGCGGACCTCATCAACACCAGGGGCTCTGCCACCAAGGAGTTGTTTAACTGCCTCAGTGACCTCACCCCCGGAAATTGGCGGGTCATTCCCCTCATCCCCAGACTCTGCTTCCTCCTCGGAAGACGTGTCAGTGGGATTAAGGAGGTCCTCGAAGTCCTTCCACCGCCTGACAATTTTCTCAGTCGACGTCAGCAGCGCTCCGCCAGCACTATACACAGTACAGGTAGAGCACCGCTTTCCCCTCCTGAGACGCCTGACGGTTTGCCAGAATCTCTTCGAGGCAGTCCGAAAGTCTTTTTCCATGGCCTCTCCGAACTCCTCCCACACCCGAGTTTTTGCTTCAGCCACTGCCCGAGCCGCGTTCCGCTTGGCCTGTCGATGCCTGTCGGCTGCCTCCGGAGTCCCACAGGCTAACCAAGCCCGATAGGACTCCTTCTTCAGCCTGGTGGCTCCCTTCACCTCTGGTGTCCAACATTTGGTTTGGGGATTACCACCACGGCAGGCACCAACCACCTTGCGGCCGCAGCTCAATGCAGCAGCTTCGGCAATGGAGACGCTGAACATGGTCCATTCGGACTCAATGTCCCCAGTCTCCCTCGGAATGCTGTTGAAGCTCTGCCGGAGGTGTGCGTTGAAGATCTCGCGGACTGGGGCCTCTGCTAGACGTTCCCAGCACACCCTCACTACGCGTTTAGGTGCACCGGGTCTTTCCAGCGTCCTCCCCCGCCACCTGATCCAACTCACCACCAGGTGGTGATCAGTTGACAGCTCAGCCCCTCTCTTTACCTGAGTGTCCAGAACATATGGTCGCAGGTCTGGTGATACGATTACAAAATCGATCATCGACCTATGACCTAGAGCGTCCTGGTGCCACGTGAACTTATGGACACTCTTATGTTCGAACAAGGTGTTCGTTATGGCCAAACTGTGATTAGCACAGAAGTCCAATAACAAAACACCGCTCGGGTTCAGATCAGGGAGGCCGTTCCTCCCAATCACGCCCCTCCAGGTCTCGCTGTCGTTACCCACGTGAGCATTGAAGTCTCCCAGAGTCTCCAGGTGGAGCACCTTCCAGCACCATGTGCAGAGGTGAGCCCGACTATATCTAGCCGGTACCTCTCAACCTCACGCACTAACTCAGGCTCCTTCCCCACCAGAGAGGTGACATTCCATGTCCCTATTGCCAGTCTTGGCAGCCGGGGATCAGTCCGCCAGGGCCTCCGCTCCTGGTCGCCACCCAGCACACAATGCGCCCGACCCCTATGGCGCCTCCTGCGGGTGGTGGGCCTGCGGGAGGATGGGCCCATGTCTCCTCTTTGGGCTGTGCCCGGCCGGGCCCCATGGACTAAGGCCCGGCCACCAGACGCTCGCCCTCGGGCACCCTCCCCGGGCCTGGCTCCAGGGCGGAGCCCCGGTAACCCTATCCTGGGCAGGGTAAACTGTTCCCTCGATGTTCTCTTCATAAGGGTCTTCTGAATCGCTCTTTGTCTGGTCCCTCATCCAGAACCAATTTGCCATGGGAGACCCTACCAGGGGGCAAAAGCCCCCAGACAACATAGCCCCTGGGATCCCTGGGACACATAAACTCCTCCACCACGATAAGGTAGCGATTCACGGAGAGGGATCTGTGGAATCAACAACGCAAAACAGGAAGTCGTGATGGTCTCTTTAAAAATTTGTGATCCTATGGGTCTCACACAACAGGCAGTGCAGAACTTATATTGGAGCCAATGTGGGCGAGTGTACTCACCAGGGCCCTGCCCTGGAGCCAGGCATAGAGAGGGTGCCTGGCTCAGCTTTATTGCTAGTAAATTCAATTAATTTTCAATTCAGTTTTATTGATATAATAGTCCAAATCACAACAGCAGTTTCCTTAATGCTCTTAATAGTATTATAATTATTATTAACAACCTTAAATAGTATGGTTCCCAGCTATTTAAGCAAACTCTTCAACATATACAACCCCAAAAGAACACTGAGATCGTCTGGCTCTTAGTACAGCTCAGGTGTCGATTAAAGCATAGAGAAGATTGGACCTTAGCAGTTGCAGCACCTAGAGGCTGGAATAACTTGCCACTTGATATTTGTACTTCAGAGTCTATACAGTTTTTCAAATCACGCCTTAAAACTCACTTCTTTGATTGGCTGTTAATTCGAGTTCAGTTTGAGTACCATCAGGGTTTTTTTATTTCATGTTGTAACAATATATCACATTTGCTTCTTCTTATGTTTTCTTTAATTGCATTTATTTTTATATGGTTTTCTCTTGTTCATTAGCTAACTCTTAAAGCACTTTGGTCAACTTTGTCGCCTTGATATAATTCTGTCCCAGAGGTCTAAAGGCAATTTCATGACTTGATTTGTACTCTGAGATACACCGTCAACTATGGGACCGTATATAGACAGGTGTCTGTATGTCCAGTCACCTAGATTTGAATTACTATAGACTTCTGGTTTTGGGGACCGGGGCGGGGACACCCTTTTAACCCTTATTTTGCACTGCCATACACTTTGCTAGAGCATAACACACATATTTAGTGGTCCCTAGTAATCATTTATTTATTCATTAGGAAGGTTATCCCAGGTTCTGTCCATTTTCATAATAAGTGATAGTACAGGTAAAACAGGAAAATGTGGTGCTTTACATCATAAAGATTGTAATATGTAATATAAATGGTCTTTGAATTTGTGTTATAGTGGAACAGCACTAATTCTGATTGGAGACTGGGTTTGTAATTACAAACCCACAGCTCACCAGTAGCATGCAATCCTGAATTCACAGTGCTAAGGTTTCAAATCTATGAAGTATAATATCTGGCTGTCAAATAAAACAAAGAAAGTACTATTCAGTAGTATTTCAGCAATGTTTATTTTTAATGTTCACAGTTCACAGCTGAACCATACTCTGGTTATAAAATAATAATAAAGTGCGTTTGTCTCATTTCAAGTAAAATGGGTTTTACATTCAAAGATAACAAGTTATTTTCAAATAAATGCTTAATTACTAATTAGTAATTATCGATGGTGCGATATGGCAGCCTCGCTTCTGTCAGTCTGCTCCAGGGCAGCTGTGGCTACACCTGTAGCTGCCTCCACCAGTGTGTGAATGTGAGAGTGAATGAATAGTGGTATTGTAAAGCGCTTTGGGTGCCTTGAAAAGCACTATATAAATCCAATCCATTATTATTATTATTATAAAAAATAATGACAAGATGTAGTTTGAGTTTCATCTTTTCTTCTTTTTCCTTAACCCTCCTGCCATCCTTTAACTAGACTTCACACGTGAACCCTCTCAGCTTCAACCCTTCTGTTTCTTTGACTTACTTCTTCAGATTTCTGCATCTGGTCTTCATGCAGTTTTCTTCCACATGGACTTTGAATAAATTATGTGACAAGCTGAGTAGCGCCACATGGAATTAGCTTCAATGCATGCAATTGGTCTGTGTGCTTCCTGGGTACATAGACTAAAAATAAGGCGGTGCAGATTAAAATAACTATACCGTAAATATGACAAAAGTTGTGCAGAGTAAAATAGAAACTCTCCATTCAAATCTAGTAATAGGTCAGGTCCTCTAAGAATGGGACTGGGACTATATTCCAACTGCGGTTCACCTATTGGTGAACCCCCCCCCCCACACACACAAACAAAACATATTAAGGATTGTACATTAACATAAAACTGTTGTACACACACACACACACACATGAATAGAGAGAGAGTATGCATTGTATGCAAACAGCTACCAAACGGCCATCATAATTCGTCATACAATGAGAACAGGACAAATCACTAATGACTAATTAATATTAAAATCTGTAACATTATGTATTGTTTGGAATTTAGTCTGTTACTGTTACTATTTTTACCATTTCTTCTTGGAGCAACTGTAACCCACATAATTTCCTTAGGGGTTAATAAAGTATTCTGATTCTGATTGTTTCAGGATGACCTGCCATTATCCAATCACACATCTGCTTACCTGCATCTGTTGCTCGTTTCTCCTCCTCTTCTTTTCTCTTTTTTCTAAACTGAGCACCTGATGGCTTTGAACTGTTCTTGTCCATCTTGGTTTTAATTGTTCACTCCAGTATGAACACAAATCCCCCAACCCGAGGATCACCACAACATAACCTAACAGACCGACACCTTAGTTCACAGATTCACTTTGTCTAAGGTGCATTTCTGAGATTTCGCACAACCCAGGATTCAAATCATGAATCCATGATGGGCTTGGATTTACAACATTATAAATGAAATGTGCTCTATTTGGAAGCAGCCGGCCCCTTCCCTTTCGACGGGTTGTGTGTGAGACTTTAAATCATCAAACTGTAAATTATAAATTTTAAATTGTTATTGATCCTTTACTCCGAGTCCTAAAGTGTATATTTATTTTCTTACTCTTCTTATATTTATTGTTTGTTTACTTGCACTGCTGTAACTGGAGCCTCGTCGTCTCGTCTCTATATACTGGACTGTCTGTAGCGGAGATGACAATAAAGTTTACTTTGACTTCAGCAGCGAGCACGCGCACCGAGGGCTCTCGCGCTCACTTTTCGTGTACAGAATTTCGAAAAAACATCGGTGCAAATTATAAGTCTGTATCATGATGTCTGGTGTTTTCGTGTTTGTTGATTTGATTTTGTTTTATTTTTTGAGTGGGTTATTGGATGCTGCTCCAGCCAGCCAGAGAATCCCCGCAGCCCCGCCTTCTCCTCCCTGCGCTGCAAGCAGCAGGCGCACCTCGCAAACGGAGGGCGCCCTTACTCCCAGCAAATGGGCGATACAAAACCGATCGGTGCCTGTGACATTCCCAGTATGCGCTGGCTGACGTCGCGCAGCATGAGTACGAGCATTTTTTATTTTTATTTATTTTTTGCCGATGCCCGTGATGCCGCCCCGGGCAACCGCCCGTGTCGCCCGTATCTAAAACCGCTACTGGATAAAATAACAGAAAAGTGTCGTGTTCTGTTATGTAGACTTTTTTTTTATTAGCTCTGCTTACTTGGTGAGAAGCAGCTCACTTCTCCAGAATAAAAGCTTCTGTTTTGCTTTTATTGTGAAAGAGCTAATGGACCCAGAAGCGTGGAGTCAGACTGAAGTCTGAGAGATTTGGCACAAGGTCCTGAACAGTGACGCAGCTCGATGTTTCTACAGTGGATCCTTGGTAAAATGAGCAAGTTTCTTATGAACCAGTGTGATTGTGATAAGTTAGCATGAAATAAATAAAGTGAACTGAAGATTTGTGTAGAAACAGGAAATGTGATCATCTGTACTCACCAGTGTTGGACGGAAGCTCTGCTGTGTGAAAATGAATGTGATGAACTGAGTTTGATGTTCCTGTGAAGAGAATCAGATTTGTCTGAGCTCAAACTGGTTTAGAGACAAACAGGACTTGACTGCAGCTTTTTCACAGGGCTTCTTTCCTTCTCATTTATAATTTTATGGTTTATACTTATTAACAAGGAGCAAAAGTGGGACACGCCCTGGCAAAGGAAGAAGATAAAGATTTAGTTAGATTCTTTGATTTAGTTTATTTGTTTGATGTTAAAGTGGGGAGCCTCTCAGGCACTGTGATCACAGAGGAACATTTTTACGATAAACTTCTTTTTCTCTGTTCAGCAAATGCAGTGTAATGAACACTTATTTTATCCTTCGGAGAAGGAACATGTTTACAGTTGGATTTCCTGCCACATAGACAGGAAGTCACATTTGGTTTGGACTCTAAAACAGTGTCAACGTGTCATCTGTACTCACCACTGTTGGACAGAAGCTCTGCTGTGTTGTTAAGACAGTTTAATGCTCTTGTTTCAGCTGCAGCTCTCACTCAGTTTCATTTCTGGATTCTGACGTGGAAGCAGTCGCATTGCAGGTTTGTGGGAGGGGCCGAGCACAAGGACCGTCAGGTTTTACTGTGAAGGATTACAACTTTTTTTTTTCCCTCTGTCCAACAAATGCAGTGTGAGTCAAAGCTGTGATTAAATCAACACTTATTTTATCCTTTGAGAAACAAGCATTACAGTTAGCCTTCCTGCCAGAGACAGGTGAGGATCTTAATTTGCTTTGGACAAAATAAAGCCGGTGTCTTCCTGTTTTTCTCCTGCCGAGCAGGTCCATCATCCTGTCATGAACCTGAGGTTCGCACAAAGAGTGGACGCAAACACACTGTGTAAATATTTACAAGAGTTTTTATTGAACAGCAGAGGTTACTGGGAAACGGGGATATTGTAGCTGGAAGGGAAAAGGGTGGCCCTAGAAACAGGATCGCAGAGAGTCGCAGCGAAGAACTAAGAAATCAGAAGGGAGATGACAGACCTGCAGCCAGTTTCTGTGCTGGGCTCTGAAACCTGACTGAAACTCTTCAAATAAGCCATTCCTCTGCAGATAATCTGTTAGCTGTTTGACAACTACTCTTTCAAGACAGTGGTGGATCAAGAAAATTTTGGGGGGGGTCAAAGGGCAAGAGATCTAGGTAGGGTGGTACAGCGGTCCCTCGTTTATCGCAGGAGTTACGTTCCAAAAATAAGCCGCGATAGGTGAAATCCGCGAAGTAGCCAACTTTATTTTTTACAATGATTATAGATGTTTTAAGGCTGTCAAACCCCTCACTGCACACTTTATACACTTTTCTCAGACAGGCACGAACATTTTCACACTTTCTTTCTTGTTTAAACTCTCAAAGTTCAAACCTTTGTAGAAAAATGAGTCCAGTATTATAGGATGAAACCAAAGATCAAACCCTGTTTTCAGGTCCAGAACATGAGAGTAGAGCAGCTGCAGAGAACTCAACATTAATGAATCAACGGTACGGAAGTGGAGGAAGCAAGAAGAATGAGCTGAGTAAAGTTTGACTTATCTGACTTTTGTTTCGCTTAATGCTCCTTATAATGCGGTGTGCCTTATGGTCCAAAAAAGATACAGTAACTTCTACCTTCTCTTAGCATGGCGAGAAGTCCAACTTTTTGTGCGATGGTTAGCATCGTCCTCTGCCTTTGATGGTGCAAAACGTTTCGTGGACATTGTTGTTTGTTGGGGAGAAAACCTACAAACATACAGTCCAGCACTTCAGAGTCACGCTGCTAGGATATGCCCTTCGTTGCCAAGTTACCTGCTCCTCCCAGGCTGATCACATCCACCTCAGAGGTGGTGAGAATAAACACGAGACCTCGATGATGCTTCAGTGTGGAAACTGTGACGTTTCACTAACGGCGCACCCTGGTGGTAAGAGAACCCCATGAAACAGGACTGTGTTTGAAGTCTAAACAGTCGAGACCATGACATCAGATGATGTGGAAATGTTTTATTCTTACAGAGATTACAGGCAGAGTCATTCGTTTGGATCGGTCCTTCAGAGCGTCACTGAGACACCTGAGCTGAACCTGATGCAGCTCTGAATGCCACAATCGTGCCGAGCAGCTCAGCTAGCAGGAAGTAAATGTAAGTTATTGATCTTTGCTGATTTATCAATGATCAATCATCAGGAAACAAAGGCACTGAATCAGCTGCAGTTAGAAATGTTCTAACAGTTTAACATGAAGGTCGACCGAGACAGAAGCGACTCCATTGGTCACGTGACGGGTCTCGACTGATCGATGCGTTTCAGGCGACGGGTCGGTCTGAGCAGCTACGCTCCGGGGTATTCAAAGACGGCGGCAGCTCCCATCCCGGTCCCGATGCACATGGACACAACGCCGTACGCCCTGCGGGGAACACAAGAGGGCGACACTGAGAACACGTTTTCAAACGTACGAGGAGGCGAACGCGTGACCGTCGACACCGACCTCCTGCCTCTGCGTTTGAGCTCGTTGAGCAGCGTCACCACCTGCCGGGCGCCGGTGCAGCCCAGAGGGTGACCCAGAGCGATGGCGCCACCGTTTGGATTCACCTTCTCCGGCGGGATCCCCAACTTCTCCACGCTGTACACCGCCTGAGAGGAAACGCCACCACCACCAGCGAGACAGAGGTGGGGGCCAAAGGTTAAAGGTTAATGTGATAATCTTTATTTAAAAAGACAAAAGCAAATGAACAAAGTCTGGAGACTGAGAGGTCAAAGGGTAAATTCCTGCATGTAGAAACGCTTTGATGAAGGCTATGACTTCATATTTTATCTGTACTGTGTTAAAGAGATACTGACTGAAGCTGAACTCGGGCCGTACTGCAACACTGTACCACAAGGTGGCGCACAGAGTCACTGTGATATTTATTTACAAACAATGTTATCATGCTTGACTTTGATTGGTCAGTAAGACCATCCATCCATCCATTCTCTTCCATGTATCCTTAACAGCCTATCCAAGCTACGTGCTGCCCACCACACCAGTGTGCGACCCGTCAATAAGACTAAAAAAGAGTTTATACACACACATATATAGACTCACATACAAAATGCTGCCCCCTGCTGGCAGGAGTGTTAGTTTGGAGAGTAGCTACCTGCCTGAAGCGATACGTCGTCTCTCGAACTCACCTGACTTGCAAAGGCCTCGTTAATTTCAAACACATCGATATCCGCCACAGAGAGTCCTGCAGAGAGAAGAACTCAGACATGTTGGACAAACTCACACTTTCGCTATCAGTTGCACATCCTCCACGTTCACAGGTGAGCTAAGCCCCGCCTCCCAGCTTTAGGAGGAGGCAGGAACCTGTAGGAAACATGCTAACGATGCTGGAACAAAGATCTCTGGGTTAATTACGTCTTTCGTGAATCTTAATCTGAAGTCCGAGGAGGACACGCCAGCGTACAAACGCTTCCTACCTGCCTGCTGCAGAGCTGCAGGGATGGCATACGCCGGTCCGATGCCCATCACATCAGGAGGGACGCCCACCACCGCGCTGGCCCTCAGGACCCCCAGCACCGGGAGACCCAGCGCCTCGACCGCAGACCTGCGACCGATCAGGACGGCCGCCGCGCCGTCGCTCACCTGGCTGGAGTTACCTGAGACAAACAAGCACGTGAGCTCCTGACGGCTGAGCGAGATTCATTCTGCGGCCCCGCCCGAACTCTGACCTGCTGTGGTGCTGCCGTCGGGCTTGAAGGCCGGCCGCAGTTTGGCGAGCCCCTCCAGCGTCGTCCCCGGTCTCACGCCCTCGTCTCTGCTGACCGTCACCTGACGCTCTTTGCCCTCGTCGTCCACAAACTTGGTGGTAACGGGGACGATCTCGCGGTCGAACAGACCCGCCCTCTGCGCCCGCGCCGCACTGTGTGGAGGAAGGACCGGGATTTGGTTGCAATGGAAACAGAAACAATCCTAAACATGCGTCAGTTTGTTTGACTTGACTGCTCTAAACACTCAAGTTTTTTGCTCTTGCATCTCTGTGATGTCACAGAAGAGGGGACAGAAGCTTCCAGGAGGCAGCCAATCAGAGGAAAGTTAAAGGGGGCTGGCCTTAAAGTGGGGATGGACCGAGCGGATTATTTATGTCACGCGTGGAGTGAAAATATGGAGCAGGAGATTCTTGCGTGTTGCTGAGACGTTCTTACTTCTGCTGAGAGCGGAGCGCGAAGGCGTCCTGCGTCTCTCTGGAGACGCCAAACCTCTCTGCCACGTTCTCCGACGTGATGCTGCAGAACAAACACGACACGTCTCAGTTAAGACAAAAATAACAGTTAACATTTCAGCTGGGAGTCATATTTCAGCTTTTTAGAGACGGTAACCAATAAAATGACGCCTGTCAGGAGTGACGTGACTCACAGACTCATTTTTGAATCACTTCAGGATAAAATCTGCAGGTGGTTATGATCAGAACGTCTGCTCAAACATACAGTACTGTGTGAGAATAATTAGCGTTTATCAGCGAAATCAGGAACAATAAATTATGAAACCACAACAACAAATCATTTGAAACGTCCTCCTTTCAGCTGGAGAGGATCTACAATCTGATTCGCCGATGCTCGGCGCGTCGACGATCATAAACGACATCTGGAATTATAAAACGTCTCACCCCATGGGAACGATGCAGTCTCTGGCTTTGTCGTTGTCCATCAGCCTGGAGCTCAGGTCGCCCGGGTTACCGATCCCTCGCAGCGACATGCTCTCCACGCTGCAAACAGGAAACGCATCACTTCTGTCAGTGTGTCATAAAAACTGTTAACATGTCCACACGCTGCCATAGGAGCTTTATCCCAGTGTATGACCATGACTGTGATCTGCTCAGGATTATTATGGTATGTCCACATACTTTAATGTACTTTTGATCAATTTGTGTTTAGTTTTTAAATGTGACTTTTTATAAATTCAGACATTATTATTATTATTATTATTATTATTATTATTATTATGTCAGATTAAAGTTCAAAGAGATCTAAATTAACTGTTTGTGTCTAACCTGTAATTTTCCTGACTCCTTAATTTTATTTCAAATAAGAATTTTTAGAGGAAGAAAAAACATTTGGACTTTTTAAAATCACGACCATCTACTCACTCACTGTTTATAATAAACATTTTAATGAATTATGAGGTAATTATTGGCAGAACTGGGCCTCCGTACGTCTATGGCATAGTAAATTTTATAAATTAGCTGAGAAAAGTAAAATAGTTCATTATGTGTGTTTATTTAAAACAATAAAACTTCACCTGTTTACATGAAAAATATTCTTCATGTTTAAAACTCTCAGCTTTACTTGAGCAATTTTTTTAAAAACATCTGGATCGAGTGTTAAACCCACCCGCAGGCGAGGCCGAGGTCGATGGCTCTGCTCCTGATGGCTCCTGCACACACGGGTCAGAATTCGGTCATTCAGGTTAAAACCGGGCGGTTGGGTTAGTGGGAGCACTGCGGCGTTACCTGCTACGTTAAAGAGCGCCTGCAGGCCGGAGGAGCACTGCCGGTTCACCGTGTAGACGGGCACCGACTCAGGGAAGCCGCTGAAAGGAGGACGGAGCGGTGAGGAGCGCAGACAAACAGCAGGAGAGAGTCAGAGGCGTCAGACTCACCTGAGGAAGTGAGCCACTCGGGCCATCAGTGCGCCGGCGCCGGGCTGGAGCACGTTACCTGAACAGACAGAGGTTACATCTTCACCTACCTGCAGACAGGTGAGTCAGCCGACACATCAGAGCAGACGCGAAGGACAAAGCCTCACCCACACACACGTCTCCCAGCCGCTCAGGCGACAGTCCGACGTCCTTCAGCACGGCCGACATCACGGCGCTCAGCAGCTCGTCAGGCGTGGTGTCCTGGAGGTGCGGAAAGAGTTAAACGGGACTTTATTCACACCAAAGAAGAAGAAAATAAATAAAGATCCCACAGCACCCACCACAGCAAAACACGTTTAAAGTCTAAACTTTGAGCCCGAATTTCAATCTTAAAAATATTAATAAAGTGAGGCTGTGACTGGAGGTCAAAGGTCATCCTGACCACATGCTGTCAGCCTCACAGAAAATAATCTGCGTGATATCAAACAACACATTCAAATAATTTATATATAAAACACTGTTGTGAGAATTTTCTTTGTATTTATATCCATGTAAACCGACTTTGTTTCTAAATAGAAAACCGATCAAACAACAGCTGCGTGGCCCCTCTGAACCTAAAACCCGACTGCTTAAATCAGGGGTCCCCAATCCCAGTCCATGAGGGCCGGTGTCCCTGCAGGTTTTAGATGTGTCCTTGATCAATCACAGCTGATTTAAATGGATAAATTACCTCCTCAACATGTCGTGAAGTTCTCCAGAGGCCTGGTAATTAGCTAATCATTTTATTCAGGTGTGTTGACCCAGGGTGAGATCTAAAACCTGCAGGACACCGGCCCTCGTGGACTGGGCTTGGGGACCCCTGGCTTAAATAAAGTGCGTCTAAAGAAAATAATCTGAAATAAAAAGTAAGATTAATGATAAAGTGACTTAACTGGGTGTCATATTAAATTTCCTCTGAACTGCAGCTTAAAACCAGTGAAAATCACCGTAAATACGGCCGTAAAGCAAACTTCGTGGTTTTCTGCCCTCACCTTCGCCACAGTTGGCAGGTAACCTGCACTCACCTTAAAGCCTCCCCTTTTGGCCTTTCCGATCGCGGTCCTGCGGCCGTGAACCACCACCACGTCCTCCGGGGAGCTGCGACTGCTCGCCGCTGTCGCCGAGCCGCAGTCCGACCTCCGTAAGTCCCGCCTGAAGTTCGACGAGCCGCCGGGACTCAGGTGTCCGGAAATGATCTTCAGCCTGTGCATGACGGCGGAGGAGCTGAGAGGAGACTCGCAGAGCGGAGTTCGGCTCCAGACTGGACTCTGAACCCAGAGTCCGCTCCAACAACATCCGGGTTCGTAAAGCCAGGACGGGAGGAGCGGAGGGACAAACAGTGCGCGCGCATGCAGCGGATTTATCAGGTCAGACGAAAAGAATCAGAATCAGAAAATTTTAATTATCCCGGATTAAGATACGACAGAGCAGCATGACGATGAAGATAAGGCCAGGGCATAAACAGGCAATAAGAGTGAGATAATAAATACACAGAATATACACAGGTTTAAAATTAAAGTGACTGAAAGGAATAAATAACTGTAAGTGACTAAAAGTAAATAAAGTGTCGGCAGTATAAAAAGAGCGTAGTTTATGTTTCTGGTGTGGCAAATGGTCTTATCGGCTGGAGTTAAAAAGCAGAGTGGCTTTGGGGACAAAGGTGGCTCCTCCTGAGAATCTCCTCTGTGTTGGCAGAGAATTTCAGGAGGTTGTCAAAGATGGTTCCCAGGTATTTGTACTCCTCAGCTACCTCCACTGGCTTCCCGTGACTGAAGCAGCCAGATCCCTCTGCCTGCTGGAGAAGGTCACCACCATCTCTTTGGTTTTGCTCACATTCAAGTTTGGAGCTGTCACACCACTCTACAAACTCCTGCACAGCGTCCGTGGTGCTGTGAGGGCCTGACAGCAGTGACAGGAGAACTGTGTCGTCAGCATATTTCACCAGGTGACAGAAAAGCGTTATAAGTTATAACACATGTTATTATATGTAGAAACACTGAGGGTAAATCTTTGTTCATTCACATCGAGCCAAAGGTCAGATTATTTATTTATGATTTCATTCAATCTCATAAATTAGAATATTTAACCATTTTTACTCTTTACGTTTGTAATTTTTAATGTATAGAAGTTTTTGTTTTTCTCGTTTCCCAAACATTTTGGAAAAACGTCAGAATTTGAAGCTGTTATGTTGATGTTTGTAATCCGTAATCATGTGAAATAAACTGGATTCTTTCTTTCAAAGTTTGGATTTCATGACCTTTTCCTGCCTGAAAGTTACCAGAAAATATTTGATAAAAAGTAAACAACAAATCAAATGCTTTTTTTCATAATTTATTTAATCAGAAAACATTTTTCTTACTTCAAATTTCATTTTTTGTGCTTTTTGCACAAACTTTGGTTTGATTCGTTTATCAAATCAAAGTTAATGGAAATGCAGTAAAATTCCATTTTTATGTGAATTTATTACATTTTTCATTCAGACTCGCTGGAATCATTTCTTCCCTCTGAAACCTTCAGATGTGATTTTTTTTTTTCAGCGTGAGACAAACTGAGACTCAGAGAAAAATCCATCAAACCTTTTATTTCCAAATGTGTCACAGTAACAACACATCGATAAGGCCGCCGACTCGCTGCACATTCTGGCTGAAACAGACGACAGGAAACAAACAAACTTCTTCGTCTACAATCATTATATAAAAAAAAAAAAAAAGTAATTTTTCAGATTACACAAAGAAAAAGAGGAAGACGAGTAGTGTCTGTCACAGAAATCCATTTACACACCTTCAACAAAAACCTAGGATAACATAGGTACACATGTGATTTTCAAAGTAAGAGCCCGAGGATTTTAAACTACAAACAACTTAAATACAGAGTTAAAATCACAGGAACATTTCAGTGAAACGTCCTTTTAATTGCTTCAAACAAATCAGAAACAGAAAATCAGGAATGTGATGAACCATCCACGAACACAAACTAAAATAAAACTCCTTCATCAACAGCAGGAATGTTTAAGAATCTCACTCTTACAAATTTTATTAAATTCAAATGTTTTCTTTAAGGCAACAAACTGAAAACCTTCAGAGACGCTGCTCGCCCAGTCCTCCCAGTTTATGTTTGGAAGAAGTCCCCAAGTTCCTGAAAAATCTTAAAGCTCTGCTCCAGGAGAAGAAACTGTCTGACCGACCAAAATTAAACAGTTGCATTTGTGCGCCGCTTTATTTATTGGAAATTCCTGTGTTTAAAAACAAAGTTTAAAACCTAAAACGAACAAAGCGTTCAGCAGAAACAAACAGATGCTGTGACTGAGGCCAATACAGCTGTGCTGAAGCTCAAACAGGGCTGTCGTGTAATACCACTCGGCACCACAAGAGGGCGCAGTGAGACCTGAACCGTAATAAAGCTGCCCAAGAACATGAGGGTGGAACAGAAAAACAGTTCAGGTGAAAACATCTGGAGCAGAATTTCAGGATTTTAAAGTCGCGCAGAGCTGAGCTGGTGAACGTTTATATCAAACGCTCAGTAACCAGATCAGAGAGCGAAATATCCTGACAGAGCTCAGAGGAAAAACTTCCACAAACAGCTGAATCAGACTACAGGGAACATATTGTCCTCCTGCTGCAGTGCTGATGTTCACATTCAGACTGCAGCCACACAAAGTCAAATCACTGCTTGTGTCTCTTTAACCATCTGCTTAACGTCCACCGTGAGTAATAAAAGATGTGTTCGATCATCTCAGTCGCTTTTAAAAGCAAACACACTCGTCTGTACTTGCTTTTATCTGGTGACCTGAATATCTGATTGATTGTAGTTTAGTGTTTAATCAATAGATATGATCGACAGCTTGTGGAAGTCCTCTGTGGTTCTGTGGACTGAACACAGACTAACATAAGACCTTTAAACGGGGCTTTCAGACAGGATTGCACAGGTGTTTGTAGTGTGATGTCTGGTGACAGCTGTGGATTAATCTGCCACTGAAAGTAGTCCCGACCAACCTGAAGCCATCGTCTTTTCTTCCAACTCCTACGTAACGGAGACGATGAACACAGGCAGCGTTGGAGGGATGTCTTCTTGTTTCTTCATGTTTCCATCGAGTCGTCGGTGTTCCGTCTTTGAGGCTCAGCGAGTCCGTCTTTCCTTCGGCAACTTCCTGAGAACTCCACAGTTTTAAAGTCAACATGGCAGTGAAGCAGGAATCTCTGCGGCGCCCTCCGTTCCGCCCGTCAGGCGTAGAAGATGAGCTCGGGGATCTGGCCTCCCTGCACGCCAGTGCCGTTGGTGCTGTCGGAGGAGCACTGGAACTGGAAGGTCACTTTCCCACACTGCACCTCGGTCATGCCCTCCTGGCCGAAGTAGCTCAGCTCGTTGCCGTCCAGCACCACGCTGGCGGTGTAGAAAGTGTCCGGCTCGATCTGCACCGGGTACTCAAACGACACGGGGAAGGTGCTGCTCGAGCCGTCGGAGAAGTACTTGATGATGCGCTGGGCCATCGGTACGCCCTGGCGCTTCAGCTCGATCTTGGCGCTATATTCGGCCGAGCCGCAGCTGGAGCCGTACAGGCCGAAGCCGGCGATGAAGACGCGCTTGTCGACCGCAAACTGGATGCTGTCGCAGCGACCTCGGTACCGCCACTGGTTGCTCCTGTAAGCGCAGGACTGGAAGCGGTGGCAGCGTTGCGGCGACAGGCCTTTACGCGGTTTGGTGCAGAACAGCAGATCGGGCTTGTTGGCGGCGGTGTACCACAGGAAGATGTCATTGGTCTCATTAAGAGTGAGCACGCCAGACTGCGCCGCCCCGTTGGCAAAGTCCTCCAGCGCCATGGTGGGGATGCGGATCAGGTAGATGGCCTTACCCAGCACCAGGCGCTTGTTCTCGATGGTTGGCGGCAAATCCTGCCTCTGACACTCGGCCTCAGCCCAGTTCAGCGCCGCCTCGAACACCACCATCTCTTTGGCGTTGAGCGTTTCCCGCCGCAGGATGCTCTCCAGCGTCTGGACGTCGATGTCGCAAAAACCCTCAGAGCGCAGCGCGAGCTCGGCCTGCGCGTCGATCACCTCCCAGCAGCGCTGCGTCAGGTCGGGTTCCTCGAACAAGCAGCTCTGCGACAGCAGCACGCAGGCGTTCTTTGCACTCAGGCTGGTCTCCAGGAAGTTGACGCAGGCTCGTGCCAGATGAGGTACGATGTACTTCTTGGCAGCATAGAGGGTGGCGAGCACCGTGTCGGCGCAAAGGTCGATCTCATCGCAGTAGATGTACCTGCGGAGGCAAAGGCACGGTTGTGGGTGAGCGGTCAGGTGTTTGTGTAACGAGGTAAACAAAATCAAAGGTTGACGCACTTCAACATGGCGAGGAAGGACGGTGGTTCTACGTCGGGGATGCGGATCTCGTCCTGATCCTCGGCCAGCTCGCCGTAGAACATGGCGTGGAAGACGGAGCTGCCGACAGCCAGGACGTACTGCCAGAACAGAGAACAACGAGGACGATGTCAGAGTCGAGAGTTACACTTTAAACACAACGACGCCCTGAGATTATCAAAGCTCAAAGAACAGGAGAACCACAACTGCATTTTATATCCTTTCACAACACTTGTGGTTACTTTAATTACCAATAAAAAACAATATTATAAACTTCCAGGAATAACAAAGAACATGATGCTGATGTGCTGAGATTTAAACTGAGTCTAGCTGACGGGGGTGAAGTGGTGGCGAGTTTCAGACACGAGGCGTGGAGCAGCTGAAGGCTTATGGCGAGTAAACACTGGAGCCAGTGATGCTAGATCTGGTTAAAGCGCAGAACTCAAAGCGCTTTATACAACATTCACCCTCCCCCCTCCTAAGTGCTTTCTAGCTAACATTTACACTCTGACGGATGCTTCGGGGAGAAACTTGGTATGTTGCCCACGGATACTTTAGCATGCAGTCAGAAATCAGACCACCAAACTTTAATTCATAGATGCCCTGATCTACAGCCACAGACGCAATGATCTACAGCCACAGACGCAATGATCTACAGCCACTGACGCAATGCTCTACAGCCACAGACGCAATGATCTACAGCCACAGACGCAATGCTCTACAGCCACAGACGCGATGCTCTACAGCCACAGACGCAATGATCTACAGCCACTGACGCAATGCTCTACAGCCACAGACGCAATGATCTACAGCCACAGACGCAATGCTCTACAGCCACAGACGCAATGATCTACAGCCACAGACGCAATGCTCTACAGCCACAGACGCAATGATCTACAGCCACTGACGCAATGCTCTACAGCCACAGACGCAATGCTCTACAGCCACTGACGCAATGCTCTACAGCCACTGACGCAATGCTCTACAGCCACAGACGCAATGCTCTACAGCCACAGACGCAATGATCTACAGCCACAGACGCAATGATCTACGGCCACAGACGCAATGATCTACAGCCACAGACGCAATGCTCTACAGCCACAGACTCAATGATCTACGGCCACTGACGCAATGATCTACGGCCACAGACGCAATGCTCTACAGCCACAGACGCAATGATCTACAGCCACAGACGCAATGCTCTACAGCCACAGACTCAATGATCTACAGCCACAGACGCAATGATCTACGGCCACAGACGCAATGATCTACAGCCACAGACGCAATGCTCTACAGCAGCAGTCCCCAAGCCCCGGGCCTCGGACCGGTCCATGAGTCGTTTGGTACCGGGCCGCGAGAGTTGAGGCTCAGGTGTGAAATGTCTGGTTTTCAGGGTTTTTATCGGTTTTCAGCGTTATTTTGTTATCGTTTTGATCGTTTACTCGGTTTTCCTGGGTCTTTTCACGTGTGTTATGAATAAATCTTTTTTTCGGTACAGGTACTAGTTTTATTTTGTTGTATTTATCCGCGACACCTTAAAGGCCGGTCCGTGAAAATATTGTCGGGCATAAACCGGTCCGTGGCGCAAATAAGGTTGGAGACCGCTGCTCTACAGCCACTGACACAATGCTCTACACTCTGATTAAAGACAAACGGTTCACTGATTTGACACAGCCTGGTGTTTACATGCAGATCAAGGCTGTATCTGTTCTACGCTCTTTTATGGACCTTGGCATTGTATTTTTGATCCTTTTAGTTATGCTCATCTAATGGCTGAGCACTGATTACATACGACAGGCAAACACTTTTAAATTTAAGACGCTCCCATTCGTCTCGGGCTGATCCTTGATGGAATCTGGGCGACGCCAGCCCGCCCTGACCGGACCCTCCGACCGGCTTCTTCCACCTACCTCTTCCTAACCAAGAAACGCTACAGGAAACGCGGTAGAAGGAGCGGCCGCCGCGTTCGCCTCAGGGTCTACTTTAAAGCCAGAGCGCAGGCTACCCACATGCCAGCCTGGATATTTTATCTTCTTTCCCTCCTTCCAGGAGCGCTCTGATGCTAAGTTGCTCACCCACCGTTGGATCTGCTCGGCCGACCATGAAGCCTACCCTGCCCTTCCTGTGGCATGTTTTCCTGCTCGGGTTTGGATAACATCGCTCCGACGCGGCGTTTGCTGAAGCAACCTAAGTGTCCTACGACGCACCACCCGTCGCGATTTAGCCCCTAGGATACGGATGGCATTGCTTAATGTCAGCTGGTCAATAAGACCTTTCTCTTAAACGACTTCCTCTCCACTAATGGGATTGATGCTTTATTCCTGACTGAAACCTGGATTCGTCCTGGTGAGTTCATCCTTTTTTCCGATCTTCTTCCATCGGATTGTGTCGCTTTTAGCTCACCAAGGATTACTGGTAGGAGTGGTGGCGTAGCCTCGGGGATGACTGCATCCACGACCACACTCTGCGTGGTGGTTTACCGACCGCCTAAATATAGCAAATGTTTTATCACGGACTTTGCTGATCTCCTAGGTTCGGTTCTTTTTAAGTATGGTTGTGTTCTCATTGTCGGTGATTTTATCATACACACTTGCTGTAAGGATGACCCCTTTGCTAAAGACTTCCTTGCTTTAACGGACTCTTAACCCGATTCAGTGGGTTAATGACCCAACGCATGTTAAAGGACATACTTTGGACTTGGTTTTTCACATGGTCCGGACATTTGTGAATGAATATTTTGTCTTCTTTTGCAGCCATTCTTTCCTGAACCTCCTTGAAGCTGTTTGTTGTTATTGTGTTGCTATGACATTCTGGTTTTGTAGTCAGCTCCATGCAAACATGGTCTCTGCTAGACCGCGACAGCCTTTCATTAACTACCGATCGCTCCAGTGTTCAGAAATCAGCTGAGTCTTTAGCTAGAATCATGTGACCACAGATGTCCTTATTCAGCCTGCTCTGAGATCTTACTGATACCAGTCTGTGCTCCTCACTGTATTTCTGACCTTCAGGCGGTGATGTCCTAACGTTTGCAGAGACTCAGCTGAAAGCATTAGAGTTGATAAAGCTGCCTGAGGAGCGAGCTGGTTGTAAGTGCTGAGCAGAATCTTCTGGGCTCTGAAACTGTCGAGTGTTTGCGTTACCTTGTGTCCGGGCACCCGCTGCGTCCCCCCCGGTGGTCCCACGACAAAGTGAACATCTGCCATCATCTCATTGTTGAACATGACTGAATTCCTATAAGAACACAGCAGTTTTGAGGGGTCGCTTAATGAAAAGACACCAAAGCAGGAGCAACCTGTCAGACCTGCAAACTCATCTTTCAAATACAGAAATGCTGCATGTGTGTCTGAGAAAGCTGCATGATGATGGAGGGTGAACTAAACATTTAGGTTCCAGGACTCGTTCTCGGGGCTCTCACATTCTTGCAGCCGAGCATTTTAAAGTAATTTTTGTCTTTTGCTTTTTAAATTCCGCTGCTGGCTTTTTCCGGAGAGAATATTAATCCTTTCTCTCTAGTGCTGGATCTCGGCCTCCTCCACACACCCACCTCTCTCTGATGGTGGGGTACAGGCCCTGCCAGTTACAGCTGGTGATGCTGGTGTTGTTGTTGGTGAGGTTCTGCTGCTGGTACTGCTGCACGGAGGCGGCCGGGACCAGCTTCTTGGTGGGAAACAGCTCCGCAGCCATCGTCCTGCAGTCAGACCGCGGACCCGCTCATGGCAGCCCGGGGAGCCGGTGCCACTGGAGGCCGGAGCGGAGAAGAGGAGCGCTGGGAAGAGAAACCAGAGTCTGCTTAAAACCCGCAGGATTTTAGCTGCGCGGAGCTAACATTAGCACAGCCAAACACATCTCGATACTTTCAACAAGTGTTTCAATAAAAGCGACAACAAATGACAAATCTGCAGCAGTAAAACCCCGAACCGGTGTGAGCAGGCAGCCCGACCCCGGAGTCCAAAATAAAAACTCATCTTATAAACATGTTCCGTTTGTTTTAGCAGGTTTATGCTAAGCTAACTGAGTTATTAACCGCTTTAAAAAGTTCATTTCGCTTCGAAACTTCAGCCGTTTGTTAAATCGGTGCGTTAACACTCACCGTAAAGCCGCACAGGTGTGCTTTCAATTATTTCCTCCTCATTAAACACGGTGTGTTGCTTTTTTGTGCGTTTAGCGGAGCAGCTCTTGTATACCCGCAGGAGCCGCAGGCCTGTCAGCCAATCAGAGCGCAGCAGCGCCACACAGCGGCTTCTTCGTTTCCGTTTGGGAATCCAGCCTGAAGGCGAATCAGCGCCACCTGGCGGACCAGCGCTGCTTAAAAACCTGGTTTCTAAACCTTTAACAAGCAGCTTAAAACATTTAATATTTATTACATAAAATAATAAAAATAATTGATAACCAGTCTAATTACAGAGTCTGGTCAATAATAATTATAGTGGTCGAGACTTAAATAAACAAGAAATCAACCAATAAGATAACAGAAAATCTTAAAAAAACCAAACCTATGTGATAATCGAGAGAAACTAAACTGACTGACTTCAAAATGTTGTTTTTCATTGTTCCGTCTTTCGTTCCCATCAACACTTAAAAAACAACAATGAAACCACGCAGGATGATATACAACATATTTCTTTATTGTTACTGATAAATCTGTCACTCTCCCACTCTGAAGGCAAAAAGACACAAAAAAGCCAAAAAACAAAACAAAACACAGTGTGTGAACTGTATGTACAGCCCGAGCAGCTCCCATCGTCCCTCCTGCAGTTTCACAATAAAACACATCCACAGTTTACAGGCAGGATTCAGTCTGGAGTTCAGCTCACAGAAGATTTCATCTGCAAACACTGCACAGAGACGGAGCCGCGTCCCCAAGCTTATCACCGAAGAGGAAGAAATGAGACGTGGTTACTGGAGGACATGTTGGCTTCTGTTAAAGAAGTCAGGATTCATTTTTATTCAGCTTTAAAATAAACTAAAGATATGATGGAAGCAAATTAAAATAAATACATTTTGTGCACTTTGTCAAAACTCACACTCTGAAATCTGTTGTTGCTCCACCAGAAATATCATAAATGTGCTCCAGTGTGAGTCTGCTTGTTTTGCTCTGCAGGTTTCTGTCAGCGCTGAGAAAAACCCGGCAGAACAGAACAAGAAGGAGAGCAAATTTAAACAGTTACACTCTGTGAAGCTGAAAGTCTTCAGTTCATCCAGCGGAAGACGTATGAAAGACTGACGACAAACTGAAACGAATTTTGGGCAACAGAAGCTTCATAAGTGAGCGAGCGGTGTCTGCGCAGATTAGTACAAATCTTTAAACTTCTGAACCATTTAGGAACTCAGCGCTGACTCCATGTTGCTCTCAGCGGGCAGCCGAACATCATTTTCAACAAACTACTGAATGTTTTTGGCAACTTTACAACATAAAAATAAAAGCTGCCATCACACGTGTTCAATCTAAAGCTGTGCTGTCGTCACTGAGAAAAGACTGAGACATTTAAGAAGCTGAAAACCATCAAACGGTTTGTTATCTTCGACACACGACGCAAACGCTCGAAGAAAATCTGTCAAACCGATGAGTTTTTTTTGTTTAACAGTTTCTTTTTGTGTACATGGAGTAAACGGGATGAGGCAGTGAGGATTGAAAACGTCCACAACTTCCTTTTATGGAAGAAAAAACCAACAAAAACGAATTGAATTGATTCATTTTAATGCAGAAATCAGCCAACTGTGTGGATATGCTCTTACTTTGGAAACCAAACAGGAAGTTGCCCGCTCGTATCGCGGACAAAACTTTTGAAAACACCCTTGAACACAGACGAGTGCAGGTAAAGGTGAAAGTCATGGATAAAAAGCTTTTAAAGGAAGCGTTCACGTCTCTGTACAGACTGCATTCATGCTCCACACGAGTTTACAGGAAAGCTGAACACAAACACTCAACGTTTGATCTTTCTGCTCACCGACCAAACTGCCCTAAATACACTCTTTACACCAGTTAATAAATAGATTTGCTTTAATACCTAAAAACTGTACACACACATATATCTGTTAAGTCTTTGTACACGCCGACCGTTTCGCACCACGATGGGAAGCAGCTGCTGTCTGAGACGATGCGTTTGGTTAAAAAACACAGAAGTCATTAAAACATCAGCAGAAACCCCGAAAAGAAGAAACGACACTTTCAAGTAAAACAGAATAAAAAAGATCCGCCTGCGTCTCACGGCGAACAAACCCAGCTGGAAAGCAGATCTGAGGGCGCAGCACAGGTGTTACTCAGGTATGTTACAAGAAGGTAATTAGCATTAGCAACAGCAGGCGTCGGGATTAGTCGGAGGCGTCCGGGCCGATCCGTTTGATTTCTGGAGAGAAAAGCTTCGCCGCAGGGTCACGCCCACAAAAGCAGCCACATATCTTACAACCCGTGAGTGAGTGAGGAGAACCTTCCAGGTGAGGTTTCCCCAAAAGTCCCTGTTAGCGCCGCTCAGGGTTTAGAACAGAAAGCTCAGCGGATCAAGATCGATGAGCAGCGTCTCGGAGGAGGAGGAGCCAAAGAAACCCCATCAGAGCTCAGGTGCAGCCAAACGGACTCTGTTGAACCTTCATCATTGATTCAAAGTCCAGCGAAGGATTACTGCTCAGTCAGGGCTGAGCGCCTGTGTCTTGGCGGTCCCAGCAGGTGGCGCCCTCTCAGGTTAACCCCGCCCTCTCCACCTCATGGCGTGGACTCTGCAGAGCGCAGTGAGGACCTTCATGTTCGGATGTTTGAGGCTGGAGCCAATCAGGCGCCGATTCTCTTTAATGTTGCTTCCCACCGAGCGCCAGGTCATCGCCAACAGCAGGGACGAGAACCTGATGGAACCAACTAGGGACGGCGACCGTGATGGGCCAAAGTTCCTGCCTGTGTGGGCGTGGCTCAGGTGGAGCACATTAAAGGCGGGGACAGATCCAGGACTGTCCTCGCCGCCGCTCAGCTCAGGACGGACAGACTAACAAATGGAGGTCGTGTGAAGGTTAAACTTGGCCGCCATCACCTCCCCGTCGCGACTCGTCTCCGGCGTCTCGGGTTTCTTCTGAGCGTCCGACAGAAAGAAGGCACGTTACGATGAGACGGACGTCTGCGGCGAGCCCGGAGCTGTTCGAGGGAGAACGCACGCCGCGGCCTCCCGCGTGATAACTTCTTCCCCTCACTCAGAGGTCAGTTTGTTTTGTGGATCCGGGCCAGCCCGAGTCCAGCAGGGGGCGGGGCTTAACATGAGAAGAATCTTAAAGGGGGGGCGTGGGGGGGATTGAGGTGGGGTCACCTTCTGCAGAGGAAGCGACCTCCATCTGTCCAAAAATAAGAACCCCACTGAGAACGTCGGGGCGGTCAGCTGACCACATTCAGGTCATACGAAGACTTTGGCGAGCGCGTCGGCCCCGGCGCTGCCGATGTAGCACTTGGTGGGATGGAACGCCACGTCGTGGATGGACTCCTCGAACTTCTTACGATGTGCTGTGAACTCCTGGATGCAGGTTTTACTCTCCATGTTCCACAGACGGATCGAGCAGTCGTGACCTGACGGGAAGAGAGACAGCCAATCAGCACAGAGCAGCGACTGTAAATAAAGATGGAGGCCGTTACAGGACAGAGCGAGGGATGAACCCGCAGATCCTCCCGTCTGTCAGTCAGGCCGACAGAAACATTTTTAAACTTCTGAACATTTTTGGACAAAAATAAAATAAAAACACATAAAAAAATATAAAGACGTCAACAAGATGTTACAGGACAAACAAACGATTGTTATTGTTGTTGTTGTTACATGGATACGTTTGTGTTTTTCATCATAAACAGACACTTCCTGGTTTCCTGATGCTGCGATTGGCTCGGCTGTGAGAACAGCGCGTTTTACTCCAGAGCTCTTAGAGTGAAAATAATAAATACAGGAAGTACCCGTAGGCTCTTTATAAAGTCTGATAATATTATGGGATGTGCCAGCTGGCGTGCGCTTGGATACTTACTTCCTGACATGAGGTAAAGGCCGTTTGGATCCACAGCAAGACTGGTGACAGCGTCCAGGTGGGCGACCATGGCGTGGATGAGCTTACCTTCAGTTTGAAACACGGTTAAAGTTTAAATTTGATCTGCGAGGCAACGAAAGAAGCGAAGCTGAGGACACGTCACGGCGTACCTGTGTTGTTATCGAAGAACTGGATGTGGCGGTCCTCCTGAGCGGTGATGGTGATCGGCAGCGTGGGATGGCTCAGCACTTTGTTGATCTTGCAGGGAGCTTCTGCGTGGAGGCGGGCGTGAGGAGGAAGGAGAACATTAGCAGTAAATACGTGTAAGCGTCAGCGCATCAGCTCGGCCTGCGGACGGCGCCGTGACACCGACGACGCTTCGAAACGGCAGCAGAATTAACCGGCACACGCACAAACGAAAGTCTCTGCGAACTTCTCGTCGACATATCTGAAGCCTGTTCATCCTGCTCATTGGTGAACGTGATTTAGAGGCGGAGCTCTGCAAACGCCGTTGGGACGCAGAGTGACGAGCAAAACAAACGTCGTAAACTCAGATTTTACTCACAGCAGAACAAAGAAAACGGAGCGGAGACATTTTTAGAAAGAAACAGCTGGAGGAGCCCTCAGCAGCTGATCGGGTGAGCTGTCAGCAGGTCGGTCACATGATCGGGGACGTGGACACGCGGACGGTTCATTTCCTCAGTCTGAACATGTGACGCGTTTCTGTCGTTTTTATTCACACTCTTTGTTCTCGGGTTGTAAATACTCGCCGAGTTCGTGGTCGTACCTGGAGGACCGGCCGACTCCAGCTTCAGGACGAGCTGCTGCGTCTCCATGTTGAAGAGGCCGATGTGTCCGGTGTCGAAGGACGTCACCATGTGAGCCGGCTCGCTGCTCACCAGGTCGACCGAGGTCGGGACTCCGAGCTCTGAGAGAGAGGCAGAGACTCAGCACAGCGCCACTTAAGCTCCTCCTCCTCGAGGAGTAACTAAAGGTACATAAAACTGTAATGCGCCTCCTTGAAGCTGCGGTGCAGATGTTCTCACAGATGTTCTCTTACCTCCTCGCTCGTTGAAAACAGCGAGAGACGGCGAGGTGTCGGCGGCGCTCCACAGCCGCACCGTCCCGTCGGCCGAGCAGGAGAGGAGGCGGCGGTGAGCCGAGCTGTAGACCACACCCCACACCGCGTCCGTGTGACCGCACAGCGCCCCCCGCAGGACGGACGGCTCTGCAGAGGAAACGAGAGCAAATCCTCACGTGAAGATGTGAAAACAGAGCACGACGAAGGCGTGTGCTGGGAGGAGCCGGGTCGTACCATACGAGTCGTAGGGGTCGATGTTGGGGTTGGGGGTGTTCCAGCTCTGAATGGTGCCGTCTACGCCCCCGCTGAAGCATTGCTCGCCGCTCGAGCTCATGGTGACGCACAACACGGCTCCGCTACAGAACGAAATCAGAATGACAGACACTTACGTTGGTTTTATGACCGCATGAACGGAGTCGGGCTGAAGGTGTGCGGTGCTGGGAACGCTCCCACGCTCACCTGTGGGCTCTGAATGTGTAGATGGGCTCCACGTCCAACGCCGCGCACCTGAGGATCGAAGCAGAGGAGTGAGACCGCCGGCTTCTAAAAGCCGTGTTCGTTTGTCCTGTAACATCAGCTCAGGCTGCAGACTGCACGATGCCACAGAAGCCCCGCCCAACTGCAGTTTAAACCTTCTGTTTGTGAGGGGCAGCCAATCAGAGGAAAGTTTGCTTAAAGGGAGAGGAGCTACAACGGCTCGTTTCAGAGAGGGGATAAACCGAGGCTCAGGATCATAATCAGAGGAGGATTATTTTGAGGAATCATGCAAAGCTACGTTAGCAGAGTCTACATTTGGATCCACGAGCCAGGCCAGCAGTCCCTCTCAGAGCGTTTTCAACTTCAGGGGAAAAACAGATCATTTTATAATCTTATTTAATATGATGATAATAATAATAATAATAATAATAATAATAATAATAATAATAATGATGTGTTAGTCTCCGTAGGGAAATTACTCCTCTGCATTTAACCCATTGAAGCAGTGGGCAGTCACCAATGCAGCGCCCGGGGAGCGGGGTGTAGGGGCGGTATCTCGCTCAGGGGGACCTCAGCGTAGCCGTTCAGTGGAGTCGAACCCCGACCTTCCGATCGTGGGGCCACTCTACACGACCGCTCTGCCTACTGAGCTGTCCCTGCCCTGTTTCATAGAATACGTGTGTGATGGCAAAACGTGTCTCACTTCTTGGCGGGCGCCGTCTTCTGGAGGTTCCACAGTTTGAGGGTGTGATCCTCGGAGGCGGTGACCAGAACCGGCTCCACCGGGTGGAAGGCCAGACTGCGCACAGAGTCAAAGTGGCTCCGCAGGGTAAACTTCGGGTTCCACGTCTTCCTCAGAGCATCTTTGTTGTTGGCGATCTGAGGGAGGGAAAAGGTCTCATTAAGCTCTCTGATAGGTTAGAATCAGCTGTGGGGGCGGAGCTCTATGTCAGGGTGCAGGAGCACTGTGGAAACACTCCTTGAATATTCAAATCAAACAGATAAAACAAAACAAACCACGAGTGGAATCAGGTTTTACTCGCTGCTCTTCATCTTTTCTTTCTGAGATTATGTCCACGAGGGGGCGTGGCCTGAAGCAGCCTGTGACAGGTTAACGTTACTCACGTCGTACATCAGGCCCTCGGCCTCGTTAGCGACGGTCAGTCCGGCCAGCTCTCCCAATCCGAGCTCGTTAGAAACCGCCTCGTCCACTCTGCCCAGAATGAACGACTTCCCCGACGACGGCAGGAACGTCATCGCCTCTGCAGGACGGAAACAGGAAACGTTTGAACATTCACGTCACTCACACATGACCGCTGAGCCGAGACGGAGGGAGGGCTACCGTCATCGGGGCGTCCGACTTCGTGCTCGTTCAGCCTGGGCACGCTCGACCGAGAGGGGGGCGTCACGGCCGGCTGCATGGAGGGCAGGTCCTCGGCGTCCCGCAGGTTAGCCAGCATGTCCTGCAGCTTAGACCGGTTTGGTCCTGCAGGAGGAAGAAGAGAGGCGAGAGAGGATGAGGAGGGGACAGGAAGCCCGATGAAGGCGGGAGAACAACGATGTTTGGAGGGAGAGATGAAAAATAAAACGTGAAACGTGAAGATGGAAAGAAGGAGCAGCAGCGGCTCTGCGAGGCATCGATGGCAAACCAAAGCAGAGAAACAAAGAAGACGAGCGAAGAGCAGGAAGGACAGAAACCTGCCGGACAGACGGCGACACCGATGCAGACGAGTCGCTGCCATCGCAACACAAGCACGGACGGATTCAATCTGATGATGGTTTCATAAGGATCAGGCCGTGCGAGGCCGTGCGAGGCGCCGGAAACCAACAGGAAGTAAAAAAAAACCTGAAGACAACCTGACGCAAACCAGGGCGCAGTTTCCACAGCGCAATAAAGTTTCCTACAAATCATCTCAGTTTGAAAAGCACACTGATGGTCCAGCTGTGAAGGAGGACACTGTGGTATCTGCACATCTGGACGATGTGAGCATTAAAGCGGCTCAGGTCTTAAAACCTTCCACTCAGACCGTTCACTTACTCTCCAGCACAACCAGAGCGTCTCAGTGACTGCAGTTCCTCTAACATGCAGCAGAGGCAGCAGTGAGTCAGTCCCCACAGACTCGTGTTCAAACTTTACAGCAGAAACAAACGTGTTTACAGCCTGATACACAAACTGTTTGATCTCTCTGTAACCTGATAACTCATTTAAAGTTTGCATTATGAGGGGCGTGGCCTCTTTGACTGTCACCTGCAGCTGCTAGCTGTCTGCTAGACTTCACCTCAGCTAACTGTAGTCCCTCAACTGTTCATCTTTTGTATACAGCCTCCTAACTGACCCTTGAAACGGTTGGATGCTGCGACAGATTCATTCAGAAAACCAACACGGACCAAACAGAGGGTGGAGGCGAATCCTCCACCCTCCACAGAGGACCAGTGATGGGACTGAGGCGATGTGAGGAGGGAAAACTTAGAGGTGAAAAAGAGAATAAATAGTTTATTATTACAGGAAGAGGGTGAGGGGAACAAAACGTAAAGAGGGTGAGGAGGGAGGATGAAGCACAGGCCTGCAGCACGACTTACTCTTCACCCCCTTCTTGCCCTTGCGTTCCTTCCTGTACTGCTCCTTGAGCTGGGCTATCAGCCCCTGGTCCACATCCCAGGCCATTTCACCCAGAGGAGACTGCTCTTCCTTCTCTACAGGACGGAGGGGAGGAGGCGGGGAGGAGGGGAGGGAGGAGAAGGGAGGGAGGGGAGGCAGAAACATGTTGTGAGTGTCTGGATGCAGTGCAGTTCAAATCCATCCCTGAGGGAGACGTGATGACGAGCCAGGAACCTCAGACAGACGGGGGTAACCCAGCTACGCTGTCGCTTTCATCTGTCAGCTGACCTCGCTCTACAGCGCCCCCTGTGCTTTACACGCACGTGTGCAGAGCCAGGCCAGCAGTCCCTCCCTCCTGTGAAACCTCGGCTAACCGCGTCCCGCAGAAACACGACGACGGCTGCAGACGCAGCGAGTTGAGCGCCTCCTACAGGCGAGAAGGATGCAAAGATTCCTCCTGTACCATTCATCCCAGATAACCTCAACCAAAGACGAAGGTGACCTCACAGAATCCGCTCACCGTCTTACATCAACTTTAAAAATGTCCTGAATCTGTGTCTGTACGAGCGGGTCCAGGATTAACGATGTTTTTGTCCCTCGCAGAAAACACTCATGAGACCCAGAAGGAATCAGCTGGACGCTGAGCTTCGTCCCACGTGAAGCTGAAAGTGTGAACGCGCTTTTTTCACATTTCCTCCAGTGAATCATCAGAGAAATCAAACATTCACATCGTGATGCAGCGAGTTGATCTGCGCCGTCTGAACAGCTTAAAGGTGTTTTTCACACTGAAGTTATGAGACAAAGGATGCTTTCTGTAAAAAACCATGAAAGTCGAGACGCAGTTAGTTTATTCTGTTTCCTGTTAATCCTGCAGTTATTCGCCTTCTTCTGTTTATGAGCTTCTACATTTTAAACAATTCAAAGAGTAAACCGGCTGTTGCTGCTCTTACTCTCCTCCGCTGTAGGGGGCGCAGTTCCACAGGTGTAGAAGCAGTCTGATGGGGACAAGCATTATCTGTAGAAGGTCAAAGGGCACACCAGGCTCCACAGATGAGAAGCGTGCAGTGACGGAAGCTGCCATGGTAACAGCGAGCTGAATGAAAGGTGAGGGGACGATGGAGCTGAGACGGGCAGCTCCATCATAATCGAGCAGCCAAACGGGTTTTATCTGCGCTCGGCTGCTGTAATATCTCAGTGTGAAGGCGGAGGCAGCGTCACAGACCGAACTTCAAGATGGAAACGGCGTTAAAGCGGAGACGAAGCTCCGCGCTGCGGCCTTTCACGCCGTGAGCACACAGCACTGCGGTGAGACCTGCTGCACTGAGTCAGCGCTCCTTTACTATCTGGACTCAAGTGTTGAATCACCAAGCGCGTGGGGAGCTCTCCGTCATTGGCCGAATGACACTGGACCGGTTGCTAAGCAACAGCAGAAAAAGGGTTTCTTTATGTAAACACAGAGGACGGCGGGTCAGGACGAGCTTCGGTTTGTTTTACCTTCACGAAAAAGACGTCTGCAAAAAGGAGCTGAAACGTAACTTTATTACAAACTCATTTAAAAACGATCAAAATTAAACTCTCAGCTTTCACAGGTGCTCCACGGATGCTTGACTGTACATACAGACAAAACAAAGACACTTCCTGTTTGCTCTTTCTAACCTCAATAAAACAGGGATCACCTTCACTCCTCCAACTTATTAACATTAAGAAAAGTTTCTAAAGGTCAAGTTTGCCTCAAATCTGCCAGTGACCTGCAGGTCGCTGTAGACAGGAAACTGGAGTTCCACAGGGCGCGACTCTGGGTCCTCCTGCATTCACGCTCTGAACTCTGGAGTCTTCTTTTACCATTGTGGTTAAAGCTTCACTCGCTAACGTTCTGACGCTCTGAAACCCATCGGGTGACTCACCCCACTCGCCGCTGTCATCCCCGCTCCTTGACTCGGGCGATCCGTCCAGCTCGTCTGGACTCGCCAAGAAATCAAAACCCTTCAGCGCCTCCTCCGTGTCCAGGTCATCGCTGAGGTCAGAGGTCGTGGAAGACGGCGTTGACGAGTGTTTCTTTCTCACCATCTGTGCAAAGGCAAAGCCACGTTTTTAGAGCTGATGTTTACAGGTTTTAAGTTTTACACGGGCCCGGAGGTCACGCAGCGGCCACCGGGAGAAACGTGACTGCTGTCAGTCGGCGCGTGAAAGTGGCTACAAGGACGTATCCAAACCGTCCTGCAGTCGCTTTGGTTGGCAGCAGATTGCCGTGGTCGTGGGCACAGAAGACACCGACGAATCTGTAAATATTTGCCATTTGTGGACATTCGCCTTCAAAGTAAAAGCTTTGTCTTACTGCTGAAGCACACACGTTTCAACAGGCTCAGCTTTTACTCTGAAGGCGAGCGCTCGCAGATATGCAACCAAAGCAATGATGGTGGAGATGATGGAGTTCCAGGCTGGGGAGCACCTGCAGCACCCACACGAGCTCCATAAATGCTTCTTATGACGACAATATTATTACTTAAAAATCACACATGGTCTCAGTTTGGACATAAAAAACATAAACGTGCCGTTTCCAGATTTTTACAGACTGAAAGCTGTGGTTTACTCGCGTTTGTAAGATAAGGAACATCCTAATGACATTCCTGTGCTCTCCGTTACAGACGAACCAGGCAGCACACAGGAACACGTTCCTCACAGTGAGTGGGCTTCATCGTGGTCTGCAGGCACAGCCAAACAGAGACCCTGTGGAAACTGGGAATGCACACTTTCATCCACAGTTACAGAGAGTGAAAATAATCTCATACATTAAGAAAAAGTGAAATAACGGGAGTGTGTCAGGCTCTTACTGCAGCCAGGTCCAGGATGGTTTTGTCCCTCCCCTCGCTGTCCTCGTCCTCGTCCTCGTCGCTGAACTCTGCTGCGGCGCTCTCGATGAACTTGAAGGCCTCCAGCACGGTGGCCGAGTCGGACACGTCGGGCTTACTGCGGGAGAAACGCGGTTTTGTAATGACGCGCGCTTTGCTGTGTGGCGTTTTTATTTCACCTCCTGGCGTCGTACCTGACCATGCCGCTGTCCTTCAGCGAGGACGGCTCGGTGCCGTTGACCATCGGCTCAGTTTTCTTGTCTGACGGTTTGTCTCCCGTGTCTCCGGCAAGACCGAGCAGCGCCCTCACCCTCTGAGACTTCACATCCAGGATGGTGTCCGTGTATCCGACCTCCTGTAGGTATCTGAGCCGGAGACAGGACACGAGGTCAGCGAGAGCTTCTGAGGGAGTGACAGCAGCCACGAGGTTAACGTGGCTGATCTCAGCTGATCTGTACGAGACGACCGACAGCTCTCTAAAACAACTGAACGGTAGCTGAACCCAAACTCCTGCTGTAGATCGAGAGGCTACGGTAACGTTTATCTGAGTTATGAGAGGTGACAGTAACAGCGCGAACACGGTCCAGACGTCCATATTTTAAGCCTTAATTAAACTTAAACATCAGGCTGCAAACATGTTTATTTCTGCCTTAAAGATTTAACATGAGAGCCTGTGGGGGACTGACTCACTGCTGCCTCTGGTGGACGTTAGAGGAACTGCAGCTTTGGGCGCTTACTTTGTTACCCTGCAGCCACATCTCTTAAAGAAACACCGCAGGTGCAAACAGATGTACCACAGCTGGAGGTCTGTGAGAAGGGGTCGAGGGTCATCCCCCTCACCTGTACCTGCAGGACTGCAGGTTGGACTAACAAACCAGCTCGTCAAGAAGATTAGGAGTGAAAAAAAGTCGTCCTGATCTTTAGAGGACTCCTGAATACGGAGTGTCCTCCTGCAGCAGCCGTGCCTCGCTGTACCCACTGACCGACCACAATTATATGAACAGAGCAGCTTCTTTAAAGGGCAGCAGCAGTTTCCAACACCAGGCCAACTCTGAGAGCGGGTCAGGGTGTGCGAGCATACAAACAGGAAGAAAACACCTGACTGTGCTCGAGCAGCTCTGAACAAGCTGCTGATTTTATTTATTTGTCAGATTTCAAATCTGCAGTCAAAGCTGCGTCTGCTGCAGGGGGAGAAAGGATGTTAGTCGAGTTCCAGCCTGTTCTGGAGGACTTTAGAGTATCTTAAGAAAGATGCTGCCTGCGGTGGGAGCAAACCTCTTTGTACTTACTGAGTCCGAATTGAACAAACCGCTCGGGCGAAGCTCCTCTAAACCCAAAAAGTTCCAATTTAAATCTCCGTACTGTACCGAGCCTCGACCCCGCTGACCTGAGAGCAGCGCTGTGGTCTGGCCTGAATAACGCCCAGTGTGTTTCTCACACAGTTCAGCCTCCCTCCCTCCCATCTGTACCAGCCTCTCCGATCGCAGGACGTCTTGATGCCTCACACAATCCTCCATTCACTGTCACCACAAACGCTCACACATACACACACAGAGCTGCACACACGCACGAGTCTGAGGAGCTAACAGAAGCGTCGGAGCGATGGATCGGTCCGATCACGCCCCGCAGCCAAAAACGCTGAGTTCTGCAGAGACACGGCGCCACCTGCTGGTGAAGACTGAGTGGCGAGGATGCACCGTCAGGTTTTTCCAGCACGATCAGAGGACTTTAACTTTCACTGTTCTCGCCTGTGAGCTAAACTGACTCGTGCTGAAAAGGTTTTAACACAGATTTATGGAGCGGCTGCGTAATATTTCAGACAGCGAACGCATCACCACCTGCAGTCAGATCTAGTTCCTCTGTTTGTCTTTGTGGATAAAATGTTCTTTATAGTCTCTCATTTAAAGTACACACAGACACAGACACACACAGACACACACACACACACACACACACACAGACACAGACACACACACACACACACACACACACACACAGACACAACAAGTGTTAATCTCTATTAAGATGATTGACTTTCTGCTTCTTTCTGAGAAACATTTAAACACACACAGCCGCCCTGTGACACACTGGACGTCTGAAGGCGTGTGTGTGTGTGTGTGCGTGTCTGTGTGTGTGTCTGTCTGTGTGCGTGCACTCACTGCCGGAGCAGCTGGCGTCCTTGTTTCCAGCTGAGCTGATGGCTGCTGTTCGGAGGACTCGTAGCCTCGTTGTCGTCGTCTGAAACAGAGAACACGTTACGTTTGCGTTTCCGTCCATCCACTCGTGAATTCCCAAAGCATCGTGCTGCAGATGCCCCTCTCCTGAAATATGTCCTCCCGGGAACCCTCACATGTTAACAGATGAGAGTAAATAAAAGGCCCAGTTTATTTCTGATGTGTCCACAGGGAGGCAGCAGAGAGGCTCCTCCCAGCATCAAACTCAGAGGCGAGGAGCGAAGAGACAGAAGCACAAGTTGAGTGTAAAGCAGCAGAGGAACCACAGCAAGCGTGAAGAAGATCATCCTAATGCTGCGTTTCTTTGTGATGGCCAGCAGGGGGCGACTCTGAAGGCTTCAGTGCAGACATTAATTACATTTTCATGTAGGACACATGCAGTGTGAGATGGGTTAATGCTGTTGGAAATTTAAACTGTGATTTTCGTGCCTCTGACCGAACACGACGCTGAATTTGTGCAGACGGGAAAAACAGTCAGAAAAACTCCTACCTGAGTCGTAACTCGGAGGTTTGATTTCTCCCTGGTTCAGCTCGGTGCCATATTTCAGTTTGTGGTATTTGGCTCTGAGGACACACACAGATATCACAAACGTCTTTATCTCATTCGGGCTTCATGCATTTATTACTTCTCAGATGGACTAAAGCATATAGTTAGGGCTGGACCAGGTGACCCTGAATCCTCCCTTAGTGATGCTGCAATAGCTGTAGGCTGCAGGAGGATTCCCATGATGCATTGGGTGTTTCTTCTTCACTCACTATGTGTTAATAGGCCTGAGCCTGGTTCTGCTGGAGGTTTCTTCCTGTTCAAAGGGAGTTTTTCCTTCCCACTGTCACCAAAGTGCTGCTCATAGGGGGTCACATGATTGTTGGGTTGTCTCTGTATGTATTATTGTAGGGTCTACTGTACAATATAAAGTGCCTTGAGGCGACTGCTGTTGTGGTTTGGTGCTGTATAAATAAAGGTGAATTGAATGGAAACTCCTTCACTATGGCAACTAAACCAGGACCTGGAACTAAAACACGAGCTGGAAACTTCGCTGCTTTAAAAAGGTTCATATTTCAGTTCTGAGTGACGTTCATAAACAGAGGACATGTTTATGAACAACTTCGACTGATTGTTCTTGTTGGCAGCGGGAGGAACACCCCCGTGTTTCTACGGCCGTGGTCTCTCCCAAACCAACGTCGCATCTCAAGTGTGAGCGAACGTTTTCCTTTGAGTTCAGATGAGGGCAGAGAGGATTCGACTGTTTCCTTATCAAAGTGTTTGCATGTGAAATATGTGACCCCGGTAAAAGGATCTCACCTCTCCTGCTTCAGAGCGTACTCCAGCATCTTGATTCGCCTCACCAGGTCCTTCTTCAGGTTCTCCTGGCCCCGCCTCTCGCCCTGCAGGAAGGCGATCTGAGCCTGCGAGCAGAGGAAACACCAAATGAAGGCGGGGCCGAGGTTGAAACTTCATTTTAACATATTCTCCCACTCCAGACACGCAGCTTCAGTCCCTGCTGCGTGTCTGATTAAACACCAAAGTTCACTTAATTGAATGAGGCTAAAGACAGAAACGCACACAAAAAGCAAAGCGAGCGAACAGCGAGCAGCGACGAGATTAACGACGCCTCAGGAGGTCCATAAACACATCTAATCTCCATTAAACACGGCGAAGACGGCTGTGGACGGATTACCGACCAACTCCACCGGGACCCAGCGGGGAACGACGCGGCGCCGTTTGCGCAGTCACAATCGTGGTTACAGTGCAGACCGACAGTGTGAGACTCAGCAGCTGCGCTGCGTTCAGGAGCCCACACTGAAGTCAGCCTCTGAGCAAAACACAAACAGCACGCAGGGGTCAGCAGCGGTTTGGTGGGAAATCTACAATAATCCAGCACCTTCAGTCCTGCGGTCTGATCCTGGATCAGCAGCATAAATAACTTAACCTAACAAACATATAACATAACAAAACCTGATTCATCGTGTTCACTCAGAAGGAAGTCACCAACACCTGACACATGGCTGCTCTGTAGAGCAGGAACAGGCTGATCGCCCCACATCCTTAAGCCTGAGGGCCCCAAAGCCTCCTGGGAAATGGGTGACTGGGTGTCTGCAGGCCTGATGGGAGACTTGTGACTGACTAACACCTACCACGCAGCGTGGGAACAGGCACCATGTGACCCACCTGCCGTCAGGGTTGACCCCACCCGCAGACTTGGCTGAGGAACATTACAGCTGCAGTTCCTGTAACGTCCACTGGAGGCTGCAGCAGCGATTCGGTCCCCACAGACCAACATTACAGCAGAAATAAACATGTTTACAGCCTGTATGACTGCATGAATCATTAGGGGCGGGGCCTCTTTGACTGACAGGCGGCTGTAGCTGCTAGCTGGACCCCTGGACTGTGTTTGTGCTGTTGGAGCACTCTGGCACATTTTTAATGACATCATCTGACCAATAACATGGCTGCTGTGAGGTTACTGTAGTAACAGGAAGTTCAAGAAGGCGGAGCTCCATTTTAATTGGCTGATGAGGATTACCTAGTTGTCCCTGGTTTAATAAAATGAGGTTATTGTCATGAGCGGATGCTGCATGACGACGTGTCGTTACCTGACAGTGCGGTCAGGTAACAGCCAATCAGATGTTGAAGCGTCTCAGTGAGCGTCCTGGAATGCGACCGTTTAAGACAGGGGTAGGCAACTCCAGGCCTGGAGGGCCGGTGTCCTGGAGGTTTTAGATGTGTCCATGATCCATCACAGCTGATTTAAAGGGCTAAATGACTCCTCAGCATTTCTTGAAGTTCTCCTGAGCCTGGTAATGAACTAATCATGTGATTCAGGTGTGTTGACCCAGGGTGGGATCTAAAACCTGCAGGACACCGGCCCTCGAGGCCTGGAGTTGCCTACCCCTGGTTTAAGAGATTGCTGAAAGGCGCTGCATGCAGGGACTCAGCTTTTCCCCTGCTGGATCCAGCACATCAGCGCCGACGTCATCCTCAAACCTCCCGACACTGCCGGCACTCCTCCTCCTCCTCATCATCGTCTGTTTGTGTGTACAGTTGCTTCAGAATCAGGTCAGCTGTTGTAACATGAAAGCTCACAGCAAACATCCAGCTGGCAGAGCGGCGATGCTGCAGCCACTTTTATCACTTTTATGAACCGAGTGAACATTCAGAGGCATTTATGATGCAACCCTGGCTGAGAGGAGCGTGCACAGCTTTGAGCTGCTGCTCACAGACAGCTGAGACCAGAGCGCCACATCAGCCCGTCACTAAGATCTCTGACATCATCGCGAGCTTTAAAAACATGGACGTTTTAATAAATATGAGAAACTCCGACTCCAAACAGACCACTGCATGAAATACAAACTAAAGTCAAGACTGAAGAACAGACTTGTTCAGAAGTCACCTGGAGGATGAAACGTTTCTCCCACTGAAAACGCCGCGTCCACACGAGCCAACCCCGGGATTTCCTTACCTGGATGACTGAGCACGAGGTTCAAATCATCTAAACACCAATTGTAAAAATCATTTGATGCAGATTTTAAAAGGTTACAACACAAAACCAGAAAAGTTTCTGCTAAAAACAAATAAATGAACTGCAGCCAACGAGGATGAGCTTCAGCCTCTGACACGTTGCCTTCAAATGTCGACGTGTCAGTGAGGTCATACTCTGACTTCATTTCCATTTTAAACATGGTCCTTTTAACGGGACCTCTTATCTCAAACATCAAAATTTGGGGTTTCAGCAGTTTGCTGCACACAGGTGTTTCTCAAAATATCAAAATATCAAAATATCAAACACGATTGTTTAACGATTCTGTCGACGGACGAATCGTCCAAACTTCAGTCGTGTTTCAGTGTTTCAGTCTGAGCTGAAGATGCTGCTGATTTTACACACACACACACACACACACACACACACACACACACACACACAGGAAGTAGGACGCTCCACTCATGTCAAACACGTTGATCTGGGTCGCTCTTCACTCGAGGCTATCGATGCATCTGCATCTCGACGACGGGAAACTTTCCTTCTGAATGAGCGACGGCCCTGCTGCTGCGGCCACCTGTCAGGCTGCTGATAATCAGCCGGTCAGTGGCAGCTTTTGGGCAGCTGCTGTGTTTGAGGCCTAACTAAAAATGTTAAAAATGAACCGAGCAGCTAAACCCCCCAAACCCCGTCATCATCAAATAATCTTCTGTCACTTCCAGGTCTCAGGGCCAAGCAGAAGCCTTCCCCTCCAAATTATCCAGAGGGACACCGAGGCGATCGCAAAACAGCCGAGACATCCGAGTCCCTGAGACGACCTACGAGACACCCAGGAGGAACCGCAGCGAATCAGTGATCAGATCATTGCATTGAAAACGCTCCAGCAGCGCACACACGGTGCAGAGGAACAGTTAGCTGAGGTGAAGCTAGCGGCTACAGCCGCCTGTGTCATCATCCACCTGTCAGAGGCCACGCCCCTAATAAATGCAAACTTTAGAGTTGAGTTATAACAACATCCTCCCCGTGCAGGTGGTATGAAGGGGAAATTATCCACAGAGACCGAACAGTCTGCGTATCAGGCCGTAAACACGGTTACTTCTACTGTAACCGACTCACTGCTGCCCCTGCTGTCCAGCAGAGGAACTGCAGGCTGACAGTTGATTATGACTAAAATAAAAATGGCCTGTAGTGTTTACAACACCTGACACTGCTACCAAATTATACCTGTGACGAGATTAAAAAAGTCTCCCAAAAAACATCTTTAATCACAGTAATTATTATTTATTGTTGATTATCTGATAAAGTGACAGATTGTTTCCTGTAATATACAGAAGCAGTAATTTCAGCCTCCACCGAGGTTCATCTGTCCTCCTGACAGCAGAGCTCAGGTGTGACTGAAGCAGGTATTCAGCCTGAGCTCGTTCAGCCTTTGATGATGCAGATGTCGAGATGAGAGCCTCGTCTGAGCTCTGTGACGCTCGCTCGTCTGTTGCCATGGCGTCTGAGGATGGCGGTGAACTTGGTGGGATGTTTCAGGGCCTTTGTGTAGGAAGGCATCTGCAGCGCGTCGGGGGCGTCTTCACTCATAATTATAGATTTTACTGAGTGTTGCTCGAGCTGCCTGCCAGAGGTGAGTCTGCCGGCCTCACGCTCCGCTTCAGTCACGCTGCTTTTCACTCCCGTTAGCCTGAAAGTCATCTGATACGCTAACCACGATGGAAGGGATCTGCTTGCTCAAAGTGGGTCCTCTGATTGTCGGGGTTTCCTCTGTGTCATTGTAGGGTCCTTACAATATAAAGCACGTTATAAATAAAATTTAACTGGTCGTGAATGACTTCCTCTGTGGATGCTGCTCGCTTTCAGATTCAGTTTTTCTCTCCACATCCTTTCGGTGAGTGACACCAAAGCAAGGTTTTGTATATTAAGTTGTAACAGCGCGGCGGTACAGAGGTCAGCCCTGTCCTGTTATTCACAAGGAAGGATCTGCTGGCGCATCTCTGAGCGCGCACCCCAAACTGCAGTTACCAGAACGTTAAAAGGCTCGTTGTTCTGAAGGAATTTCAGCCAGGACGGCGTTCGTCTTCTCTCCTGAGGTCAGAGAGCGATCAGCATTTCCACTCTGGCTTTCAGGTTCAGGACCTGCTGTGGGTCTGTACTGAGCTGTCATCGTGATCGTTAATAGTTCCAGGATGAACTGAAGCTCTGTGGCTCTGAGGGAAAAAAAGGATGGATTCACTGCTGATTTTGGGGCATTGATTTGATGATTTATTCATAATTATTCTATAAACTGGAAACCAGAGGCTGCACTTTGTCTCCTGTGAGTCTCGCAGTTTCCAGACTGACGGAGGTCACAGGTACAAACCTTCACTTCTGTTTCAGCAGCTAAAATTTTAAATAAAACTTCCTTCTGGATTAAATCCAGGTGGATATCTGGTCTCCTGACACGAAGCCATCTGGCAGGAAGTGCAGCCACTCAGAGGACCTTTCACTCTACAAACTGGGTAACCCACTTGTTCAGAACTCCCATCAGCCTTTGTTTCATTTATAGAAGCGCATCGGCGCTCCACATCGGATCGCAGAGGGAGGCGAAAGGAGCCGCTTTCATTCATAAAAACGACTCCTTATCTGCTAATTAAACACAAAAGGGAACGCGAGCTGATCCCAGTGGAAGCCCCCAGTGTGCACGCCAGCACTTCCTGATATAAACACCAAGCTAGTCCAGTGAAAACGGACAAACAGCTGCTTAATAACCAAAACTGAAGCTGATGCACGGCTGCTTATTTCCAGGCAGAGCAGTCGTGCATTAAAAACGGTTCAATGATGCCGACGCTGCAGGAAACGTTGGACCGCTTCAGCCCAAACTTCAGAATAAAAGCACAGGAGGAAGCAGTGACTTGTGAGCTGTTTTAGTTGAAGCGACAGGCGACGACATGAGTCCGTCCGAATCTGTGGGCTGATCCCAAAATGTCCTCGAACGACCTCCTGACCGCGCCGCTTTGCTGCTGTCACATCGGAGGTGAAGCTCGAAGACCTTTGCTAATCGCTGTTTGGTGTGATGATGCGTTCGCACGCCACTCGCATCTGTCTAATCACGCTGGAAAGCCACAAATATCTGCAGCCGCCAAAGCGACGGGCAGGAGTCCGACGGCTGGAGTCAGGTATTTTCTGTCCCTCCCAGGAAGTCACCTTCATCAACAAGCTCCTCCCACATTACTGACCGTCTGAAGAATCCCACCTCAGGGATTTTCGCCACGGAGATCACAGATTCGTCTATTTGAGTCGACAGAGAAAGTTTACATGAGTTTGGCTCGCTGCGCAGACACCTGCACGTGACGCGGACAGGTGAGCCTCTCGCCTCAGAACGAGCGTTTGCAGACAGCCCGACTGATACTAAAAACGTTTTTCTTTCAGATGCCTGGGACATAAACAGCTCAGCGTATGTGCAGTTAGTTACTCACACACACCATAAACACACTAAGAGGAAAATAGTAGGATTGTACACAGCCGATAAATAGAGGTTGTAGTTTCCACAGTACGGGTGGAATAAAGTGTTGTGGGATGACGGCTGACTAACTGATGTCATTTGTGGAGAAAGTCAATATCCAGCAGTGAACATTTCTCTCCTGACGAGCTGCAGCAGGCGGCATCTTCACCTCTGAGATTCAGTGAGACACAAGCAACACCTCCATCCTGCTGGACAGGCGGCGTGGGAGGACGCACAGCTGAGCGGCTCATCGCCCAGAACAAACTCACAGATCACTAACGAGACCTCCGAATCCTGACGGGCTGCAGATTCAGTATGAAAACAAACGATTCTGCTGCTTCAAATCACGCTCTTTATCAAATACACAAGATATTCAGAGCCTTAAATCTGCATCTGAGCAGCAGGGGGCGACACCTCTGGATGTAACACAGACTGTGATTGGACGGTGAGCCGGGTAAACTCTTTCCTGACCAGTTTATGTCTCAGTCGCTGGTTTCAAGTCTGACTGAATAAAATCTGATGCTTAAAGCAGAGACGCAGAGACCTGCTAATCTGCAACATCCAATCAAAACCCTAGAATATCTCACACCAAACCTGGAGCTCCGCCTCCTCGGATGCTCAGCAGACATGTTATTGGTCACATGATGTCATTAAAAATGCTCCAAAAGGCTCCAACAGCACTAACACGGTCCAGAGGTCCAGCTCAGGTGAAGCCAGCAGCTACAGCCGCCTGTGTCACCATCCACCTGTCAGTCAAAGAGGCCACGCCCCCTAACAATGCAACCTTTAATACTTAATAGAATTTAAACAGGTGAGTTATAAACAGGTGTCACGAAGGCTGAAATGATGTACAGAGACAAACAGTTTGTGTATCAGGCGGCGAACACTGAGCCAAAAACAGCCGACGGCGAGGGCGGTCCCTGCATTTCCTCGGTTACGTTCTTGGAAGCAAAAGCAGAGCGAGAGATTGAAATCCATCTGAAAACTGGTTTTGGATTTGCCGCAGAGAGAATGTGAGCTGCAAGAATCGAGTTTTCAGCCTCCGTGTGACAGACAGGTCACACAGCTATCGACACTCTGTGGCCCCGTTTGACCTCCATCAGCAGCGGCTCAAACACGCCGACTGAATGACTCTCAGCCCTCCTCCCTCGCTGCAGGGGCATTAAGCAAACACAGCGTTCTGGGACTGGGGACGAGGGGGATTTCCCTCCGCTTAAATCTGGAGCAATGAGAGGATTATTCCTCCAGGAGACGAGGAGGGAGGGTGGAGGAGAGGAAAGCTGCTGAGTGAGGGGGGGGGGGGGATTCCTGGGTCAGAGCAAAGAAAAGTGTGGATGATGATGATGCTGTAAGCAGCCAATAAAAAAGCGCGTGCGTTCTAGCCCAGAAGCTCTCATTTAGTCCCACCTCACACTACAATCAACCGCAGCTCTTTCCTTTACAGACGTGCGCTTCCATAAACCCTCCCCGCGTTACCATCACCTCAGGGCTGAAACGTTTCTGCCGCTGAAAACGCCACGTCCAGATATCCAGTCTTTACTGTGCTGCGCTAACAGAAGAGACTCAGCTACGTTTCTGAAACACAGACTGGAAACATTCAGATGTTTGTAGCCGACACCGGGCCGGGAGGACACGGGGAGGCGGGGAAAGCAAAGCCTGCTCCTGTTGTCAGTCCAACCCTCCTTCATTTCCTGTAATGATCTTCCTGTCGTCTCATTTCTGTTTTGCACAAAGATTTGCGGCAAACTGGAGCAGCCCACGCCGCTGGCATCATCGCCATAACACCAAACTCCACGAGTGATTTTACAAAGGAGGCGAGGAGCTGGATGGAAGCTGGGAGGAGAAGAGTGGGGGGAATAAATGAGACGGATGAAGACGGGAAGAAGATCTCTGATATGATGCCAGAGGAGACGAGATCTAGCAAGAGGCAGAAAGCGAGGCGGGGGGGGTGGGTGGGGGGGCGGGAAAAACGCTGTGATGAAGCCCACTCGCCGCTTTCCCTCAGGGAACGTCAACCGCAGACGTGCCGCTCTGGAGCCGACCAGACTTTAATTAGAACAACATAAACCCTCGAAGAGGAGGAGGCGGAGGAAGGCTGAGCAGAACAAAGAGGGAGGAGAGCGTCTGAACATCTAGAGCGAGAACGCCGAGCAGCTCCCCGTCTGTTCTAGTTTCTGTTGTCCTTCATTAGGAAACACAAACTTTCCTTTGTGGAATCTGGGAATCGGCTAACACACCCGCATGACCCGCATGACCCGCATGACCCGCATGATCCCGCATGATCCCGCATACCCCGCATGATCCGCATGACCCGCATGATCCGCATGACCTGCATGATCCCGCATGACCCGGATGATCCGCATGACCCGGATGATCCGCATGACCCGCATGATCCGCATGACCCGCATGACCCGCATGATCCGCATGACCTGCATGATCCCGCATACCCCGCATGACCCGGATGATCCGCATGACCCGGATGATCCGCATGACCCGCATGATCCGCATGACCCGCATGACCCGCATGATCCGCATGACCTGCATGATCCCGCATGACCCGGATGACCTGCATGATCCCGCATACCCCGCATGATCCCGCATGATCCCGCATGATCCGCATGACCCGCATGACCCGCATGACCTGCATGACCCGCATGATCCGCATGACCTGCATGATCCCGCATACCCCGCATGACCCGGATGATCCGCATGACCCGCATGATCCGCATGACCCACATGATCCGCATGACCTGCATGATCCCGCATGACCCGGATGACCTGCATGATCCCGCATACCCCGCATGATCCCGCATGATCCGCATGACCCGCATGATCCCGCATACCCCGCATGACCCGCATGATCTGCATGACCCGCATGACCCCGCATGATCCGCATGATCCGCATGACCCGCATGACCCCGCATGATCCGCATGACCCGCATGACCCCGCATGATCCGCATGATCCGCATGACCCCGCATGATCTGCATGATCCCGCTCTCACAATTTCATCTTTTTTTGTTTTTGAAGATTTCCAAAATCAAATGTGAGTTAAGGCTAGTTTGAGTTCCTCTCCTGCAGCACCGTCTCTAACACAGAAAGAGCAACAGCGAAGGTTTATTGCACCATGCACACTCCTCCTGAGGCCTGAAGCCCGTCGTTCTGGCTGCTCCGGTTTTCGCTTTATTTGCTCCTCTCGGTTCAGCGACGCTCCCTCGCCATCGACCCGCTCGGATCTCCATCCCTGACCCGCTGAGCCCTGCAGTAATGACGCTCCTCGTGTTTTTATCTAACAATCACGGCGAGCTCGCTCTGCCTCATGTTGCAGCAGCCATCATGTCAAAACGTATGTAAATAATATGTGTTGCTTGGCAACCTGTCATACCCCCATTGCTGTTTAACATCATTTTCTTTGGTGTCATTCATCTCCTCTTCTGTCATAAAGGATGCTCCAGTGTCTCCTGTGCCAGAGGAGGAAACAAAGCCCTGCAGCTCCTCTTTTTTAGTATTCGGAGACCTGCACAGATCTTATTGTGACAGCTGCTTCCTGAGCTAAACCGACTCTTCCACTGCAGCTGAAGTTGGAATCAGTGCAGTTCACTGTGTTATCACACCGAACTCATTTCCCTGTCTCAGTGGAGAGAAGTCGAAATATCCCAGCAACACCCAAACGCATCACGAGAAGGCTCCAGTTTATCTGACCTCTGACCCTCTGTGATCTGATCAGATGATTCCTACTTCAGACTTCCCAAACAGTGTGTCTGGTGCTGTAAGCATGTCAGGCTGAGGGCGCTCCTGTCAGCAGAGATTTTGGCTAAAGGCCCGTTTAAACAAAGCCTGGTTACAGCACTGAGGCGTGGCTTGGGCCGACATTCGCCAACGCCCGCAAAACAAGCAGGTGTGCATGCCATTCCTCATACGGCAGCTTCACACGAACGCACTGAGCTGCAGGAATCCAGGCCGGGAGCGTTTTTGTTGTCGCACAAAGAGACGGAGGAAGTGTTGTTGTCGAAGCTCATCTGCGCTAAAGGCAGAGGACGGTCCGGCTCGCCGTTACATAACACACTTAGCTGCTCTTCTTCTCATGCTGCATTATTTAGACACAAAGCAGAGAGATGCTGCTCTGGCTGACGAACCTTCCCACCGTGTGTGCAGCTTTGATTAGTTTTTATCAAGTGAGCAAAACCGTCAGGCCAATCAGAGCTCTGTGAGTGTCCCGTTCCCGTGGCAGCGTGCTCGCTGCTCGCTCAGATTTGAAGTTTCATGTTTCGCTGTAGAAAGAAGTTTTCCTCCCACGCAGAGTGCACAGCGGACGCTGATGTTTGTGTCACTTTTTTACAGAATCAAACTCAAAGTAATGCGAGTACATCCACGCTTTAAACGCTGCATGGTCGTACGCTCGCCATCACTCCATGTTATCCATTGATCTGCACGCGCTCAGATGTCATTGTCATGAGACACTCTTACAATCAAAATCACGGATTGGTAACGCAGCGTGCTTACAGGAAAGTAACAGTAATCTAATTACTTCTTTGCAATAGTAATCCCTTACTTTACTCGTTACTTGAAAAAAGTAATCGGATTATAGTAATGCATTACTGCCCATCTCTGTTTACAAGTAGAGACGGACCGATCCGATATTACGTATCGTATCGGTCCGATACTGACCTAAATTACTGGATCGGATATCGGAGAGAAATAAAAAATGTAATTGATCCATCACAAAAGCACCTCACAAAACTACGACGCGGCGTAACTCGGCTCATAACTGTAGCACGTCGGAGCAGTACACGTCACGTGATAGAGCGGCTGTGTGTGTTTGTAGCCTCGCTACCAAACCAGCATTTCATCTCCGAGGAAGTTTTCCCAGAGAGAAGTAAAGCAAGTGTGTAAGTTCATCTCTGAATGTTTGTAAAGCATTTTAGCGTTGAGCTTAACAACCGATATATGGAGCGACTGCCTCTCTCTCTCTCCTGTTGCTACTTCAATCATGAAACTGATCAATGATCAGCTGATCGGCTTTTCTCTCTTCTTTGTTTTTGGCCCACTTCGCACCAGAAAGAGGAAACCAGCGGCTGAACAACAGCAGCACGTTTAAGCTTGATAAGCTGTAGTTAGAATTTATTTAATATTACTTTCTACACCAGGATCTTTTTCTACAGCTGACGGCTGGTAACTGTGCAGGGGCGGATCTAGCAAAGTTTAGCCAGGGGGGCCGATAGGGCATGAACAGGGAAAAGGGGGCACAAAGACATACTTTTCTTTCTTATTCTCATTTAAAATATCTAGCTTTTAATAAATAATTATCTGAATCTTACACCCAAAGTTTTAATCTGATGTAAAATGTATAGAAGTCCATCACTGTATATAGTAACTGTTAAGTCTAATATAACCTACTAAGCTATAGTACTTTTTCCTTTGGGAACCATCTGTGCCGTCTGCAGTTCTGTTGAAGAAAGATGTTGAATCTATTTAATTATTGTGGAAAAATAATTGATTTCCGTGCATTTTATTTTAAACACATACATTAAATTACAGTTGATTACGTCGATTAAGCATCACAAGGCGGAGGGTGGGGGTGGTTCCCTTTTTTTTTTTTGCTGGGAGCTGGCGGCCCTATTAGTTAGTGGAAATACTAAACAACCTAAGTGCTCTTTAAAACTCCAGAATAGGGAGGATGCTGCAGGTTTAAGTTTCTTAGATTGATCAGTTTTGCTGAATTATGAAATATTTGGGGTGCAGTGTATTTTTTGCATACAGGTATAACAGAGTAGCTTTAGTTTTGTTTGTTTTTTTAAACTTGAGTATGAACTCATACAAAATGCAGCAAGATATTAAAAAAATTGTGTTATTGATTAAAAAATGAACTATAATCTGCAGATTTCCATATTATCGGTGTCAGGCATAAAAAAGTGGTATTGTGTCATCTCTATTTACAAGTAACGAAAAGGTGGAGAACAAGTTTGGGGAAGAGCAGGAAGAGACTCCAGAATTGGGAAAGTCTCGGGATCCGTCAGGAAAACCGGACAGCACGACCGGGATACCTGCTTGCTGCCACCATAACCCGACGACGGATGGATGGAGTTACCAAGCACTGCGCTGTTGCTCTTGGCCCTCATGCGTTCATCATGCTGCAGCTTGTTGGCAGGTGCCGTGTTGCTGCTGAGGATGGTCCGTGTGGAGCGACACGCTCTTTCCCTCCTGCTGTGCCAGACGTCTGTTTGTTTTGTCGTCTGTCGTTCGTTGTGATTCGTGCACGCAGCAACGATTATGAATACTTTTCAGTCGTGTTGATTTCAGAACTCGTTAGCTGTGCAGCCCATCCCTCGGCCTCAGCTTTAATATTATTTGTTACAAATACAAGATTTCTTTCTGCCCCGATTGTTCACTTTGAAGCAGAATCAAGTCTCAACATGAAGAGTTAAACTTCACCTGCTGCTGTCTCATCCAGAATAATGCTGCCGTCAGCTCAGATCACAGTTACAGCTCTACCACCTGTTAATAAGTCTGAGTACAGTCGGCTGAATAAATCAGTGTTTTTGAACCTTCACACGTCTACATTACAGCACGTTACTGCACAGCAGGCTGCAGGTTCACCAACGCTCTCTGAAGAAGCGCATCTTGGTTTTGTTGGAGGCAGCAGCAGATAAAGCAGGCTGACTGCGTCCACACTGGTGACGCAAAACATCCAGCTGTTCAAGCTCCTAAAATACTGCGTCTAACACTCGGAGGTGGACTCCATGCTGATTATTCTGTCTGTGAGATAATAAAGGATCAGCCACAGTGTGACCGCTCGTGTGCCGGCCGGGCAGACAGACTTTTCCTTTAAATAGAGGAGGCCGGACAGGAAGGAAGCCGAGCGGCAAACTTTCCCCTGCTCACGCATGACTTCTTCTCCGTGTCACAGCTCTGACGTGGGCATCCAGGAACTAAAAAAAACCTTTTTATTTTATCTGAAGGTGTAATCGAGCAACAGTAACGTCCACACAGGCCGTCAGCTGCACAATTACCCAGAATTCCCGTGGTCTCCCCTGATCTAGGGTCCTGGTAAGACATTTTTATAAAACAGCACAGAGGGAAGAATAAAACTGGCTGCCGGTAACATCACAAGATTGGTTCGAATATTTCTGACAGAGACGACCTGGAGTTTAAAAAAAACAAAGGAAAAAACAACTTCCTGTTTCCTGTCAGTGGGATGAAGCTGAGCTTCATTCGGAGGAACGAAGAAAACGTTCACTCCAGGTTTTGGCTGCACCTGAAAACATCTGAGACGAGCTCGTTGATCTGTGAACTGCTTAACCGGAACTTTTTAAAGATTTTACGAAGTTTTCAGGCTAAAGGAATCAAATGTGATCTCTCTGACTGACAGGTGGCTGCTAGAGGGGGCGTGGCCTCTCTGACTGACAGGTGGCTGCTAGAGGGGGCGTGGCCTCTCTGACTGACAGGTGGCTGCTAGAGGGGGCGTGGCCTCTCTGACTGACAGGTGGCTGCTAGAGGGGGCGTGGCCTCTCTGACTGACAGGTGGCTGTTAGAGGGGGCCTCTCTGACTGACAGGTGGCTGTTAGAGGGGGCGTGGCCTCTCTGACTGACAGGTGGCTGCTAGAGGGGGCGTGGCCTCTCTGACTGACAGGTGGCTGCTAGAGGGGGCGTGGCCTCTGACTGACAGGTGGCTGCTAGAGGGGGCCTCTCTGACTGACAGGTGGCTGCTAGAGGGGGCCTCTCTGACTGACAGGTGGCTGCTAGAGGGGGCGTGGCCTCTCTGACTGACAGGTGGCTGCTAGAGGGGGCCCTCTCTGACTGACAGGTGGCTGCTAGAGGGGGCGTGGCCTCTCTGACTGACAGGTGGCTGTTAGAGGGGGCGTGGCCTCGCTGACTGACAGGTGGCTGTTAGAGGGGGCGTGGCCTCTCTGACTGACAGGTGGCTGTTAGAGGGGGCCTCTCTGACTGACAGGTGGCTGCTAGAGGGGGCGTGGCCTCTCTGACTGACAGGTGGCTGCTAGAGGGGGCGTGGCCTCTCTGACTGACAGGTGGCTGCTAGAGGGGGCCTCTCTGACTGACAGGTGGCTGCTAGAGGGGGCGTGGCCTCTCTGACTGACAGGTGGCTGCTAGAGGGGGCGTGGCCTCTCTGACTGACAGGTGGCTGCTAGCTGTCCTGAAACAGACCTCTGGACGGTGTTTGCAGACGCAGTCTTTGATGACCGCTCCTGCCTAACTGGTCTTTACTGGTGCCGTGAACTCGCACACGAGAAACGGGGAATCAGACTTGGTCGCTCAGAGCTTCCAGCCCTGTCTCTTTGTTTGTGGACAATAGACTGTGAGTAATCTCTCCTGTTCTTGTGTGCCAGCTTCCTCTCCCCTGCGGAGGATTACCTCAGAGGAAGTGACACTCACGCTCCGTCTCAGCCCGTGATGACATGCAGCCCGTCTGCAGCAGAACAGATGGATTTACGGCTCAAATTGGTCTCTGGCCTCGTCGGCCAGCCAGCGCCGTCCCGCTCCAATCGTCACCCCCCTCCAACCCCTCCAGGTCAATGGGAAGGAAAATGACAAATTAGACGGGGGTGGAGAGCGGCGGTGTGACAGACTTCTTTATCATCAAAGCCACTCAGACAGCTGAGAGACACAAAGAGACGCCTGCTATCTGATTGGGCTGGGGGGGGGGGTGCTAAATGGTGCACCAGCTGAGCCGCCACACAGGAAGTGATTCCTTTACAGGCCGGCTGTCAGCGAAGCTCGGCCGACGATGACTCGAGCTTATGTAAGACATGAGCGTGAAGCGTCCCACGCGCCGTGAGATCGTCTGACTCACTGCCCGGCATCCTTCACAGGAGGAAACGCTCACCTGCACCACACATGCGCAGCAGGGAGCAAGACACTCTGACTTTATAACGCTGCAACAAAACATCTGCTGGAAGTGCAAACGAAGAGAATTCAGCCATTAAATATGATCGCATCGATCGTTTTGGCGTTTGTTACTTCAGCAGAAGCATCAGAGTCGCTCCTGCACCGAGGAATTCACCCCAGAAAGAGGAAATGAAAACTTTACTCCAACAGAACAAAAGTTAGAGATGCGTTCTTCTTCTACTACTTGTGCGTCCATTACGGTAAACATAAATTACAACCAAAAATACCAAGGTGAGCACACAATCATGTAAACAGGTTTCCACAGAGGCCAAGTAGCAGATCGGCGCTTACAGTCAAACGACCACGAGCTCCTCTACAACGTAACGTAGAGTCAGCGTGAGGCCGTCTGTCCATCCTCCACAGGGATGAGACAGATTGATGAGGTCACGCAGGAAACATCACTGCAGGTTATCCCTCCTACAGAAGGGGCTACACGCTGGGTCGTTGCATCAACGATTCATTTCTTTCAAATTTATACTTTGCATGAAGGTGGGCCCTGATATCATTCAGCACTGTGACCATGACGGTGCTCAGCGAGGACAGGTGGGACTGACCCAAGACACACGAGGCACTCGCTGGGAGGCGGCCGAGGCGCCGTTACGATTGTTGGATCTGATCTGTGAGCAGTGAAAACAGGAAGACCAACAGGAGGCTTCTTTTCACCTCCACGTCTGCAGACACAGCTCTGACCTCGCTGGTCCTACAGGGAGCGGAGGACACCTCTGAGTCTGGATTCAAAACTTCACCCTTGACTGAGTGAAAAGAAGGACTGTGCTAATGACGCTAACCCAACTGGTTTTGTAGGATGCCTCTCAGAAACAAGCAAAGAGCTGAGCGTCTCAGGCTACATTTGTCTGTTATTAAAAACATGTTTAGTGTCAGTGATCCGGAATAATGGGAGGTATATGAGCCATTTTATTTTCCACAGGATAACAAACTGAAGAGGCAGTGGACACCAATAATCTGCCGCCTGTCGCTAAGTGGCTCAAACTTTAATTGAAAGGGATGTTTGTTTTATTTGTGTTTAAATTGTCAAAATAAACTAAATCTGTCATCAGAAAGCAGCGCTATGATGTTCTGTTTTGGACATTACATCAGCTGAAAGTGAAGTGCTGATTTACGGTAAGGCAGCACTTCACCCGACTCTCTGCTCTTCAACTCCGAGAGCACCAAAAACTCCTGCAGCACGGACACTACTGAACATTTTAAAGTGAAAATGGTTTTGTTGCCCTTGAAATGCTTTGACTCACTTTGCCACTGCAGATATGTTGAATTCATTTTTGAACATGACCTCTGACTGTACGTATGCAGACCTCCCTCTTTTAAAGCAGGATAAAGAGCCCTGCATGCTGTCCCACGGAGGCTCTGCTCCACACTGAAAGGAAAACACCGGCAGGGTCTCGGTTTAAGGTTACAGCTTTTAAATCTGCACACAAACGTTTCGTGACTGGACGGGATCACGCAGCGTGCACGCGCCCATTATCGGTATGCATCCATTATCGGACACGTTTAACTGAACACACACACTGATCTTTGTGGGACAAAGCCCTCCTGGGGCGGTTTGGGAAACTAACCGATTCCGGTAACCAACCAAAAAACAACAACCCACAAACAAAAGCAAGCACGGCTCTACGTGCACGTTTGCCCCGCTCAGGTAAACCTGGCACGTCTCAGGTGACCTGGCTGCGGACTTTTAGTACACACGTAAGCTTGCATGACAGGTAGCTGCTCACACCCACACAGAGCCGGCTGGAATGACTGAAATGTCACCCGCAGCTAGCCTGCTTAGCAGAGAGCGCAGCGAACACAGCATAAGGCGAAACTGCCATTTAAATATTACGCAATTCTCGCACATCCCGCTTGACATTGGGAAACGAACAGTAAAACCAGTACCGAGCACCGCATCTAGAAACACTGGAATCGGAGCGTGAATTCGGCGATAACACGATTAGAGAAGACGCGCTTACAAACACATAACATTATGTTACTTAATGAATGTGCGTCATTCTGCGTACTGAGCCCCGTGCGCGACAAGGCACATGCAAACTGCACCTAGCCTCCAAAAAGTTAAAAACATTACACAAAAACATAAATTTTACTGGCTTAAACCTATGCCGAATTAAGCGAAAAACACTTTCTATCAACGTAAACTACAACTTTTACTTTACTCTGACGATGTATTCACCGATAATCGATTTTAAGAACAATTTCCATATTCTCCAATGGACTTCGGTACAGCGCCTCTCCGTTCTGCTAGCAACCTAAACAATGAAACCCCCTGCGACCGAGAGGCTGCTTACCTGCAGCTCGGCCCGCTCCACCTCCCACTGGGCCCTCTCCACCTCGAAGCGGGCCCACTCATGCTGGAGAAAGTGTAAAATCCCCGGGATGCTGTACTGAGCCCGGGCCGCCTCTCCGCCGCCGTCCCCGGGCTGCGGAGCTTTAACGTTCCCCGCGCCGGGTAAGCCCGAGCTGCCGCTGGTGTTGAAGAAGACACCGGGGCCCGCCTGCTCATCCATGGCCGGACCGTGAGCGATGCGGGGCGGCTTCAGTCCGGTGCTGACTCCCGCTTCAGTGAAATATCCTCCGCAGGAAAATGCGGTCCATCAACCGAACAACTCCTGCTCGAGCCAGCTGTCAAAGCGGCGGAGAGTCGAGCTGCCGGAACGAACGCAACAACCACATCCTGTCCGGATTTTCAAAATATAATAGCTGAAGCTCTCTTATTATTGTTATTGTTGTTTTATTTATTAAAATAAACATTAAGTAAAAAAAGAAATAAACAGATCTGAATTCTATGTTTGAATGTATTGAATGTATTTATTATTTTCCTGTTGATTTCAATATCAATTTAAATAGTAAGCATCCTCCATTCATAAACTGCTGTTAACTTTAGACCGGCCCAATATAAATAGACTCAAACGACAAAGATGATAATAATAATAATAATAATAATAATAATAATAATAATAATAATAATAATAATAATAATAATAATAAGAAGAAGAAGAAGAAGAAGAAGAAGAAGAAGAAGAAGAAGAATACAAAGAGCCAATAACAGCAAAATAGGTTGGAAAACAGCACAAAAACTATACATTGGTCATCAGTGATCAGTTAGAATCATGAGTGTTCTTTTACGGTCAGTAATTCATTTTTTTCTCCAACAGTCGATGTGAAACAATTCTAGAAATTCAAACTGCCCTGCCCTGAATGTTCCTGCATGGTTGGCTGGTGACAGGTGATTGGCAGAGGAAGGTCCAAGTGAAGAAGAGCGCCTGTTACGTAGTCAGTTTGCTATGACTTACCTTGATCTGGTTCAGGTTTATGTACCCGGATGATGCTGAAGAGGAAAAGAAACACATTATTTTTCCTAAAAGCTGGTTGTTACAGCAGCTAATTTTAAAGACTAGTCGCCTATAGAGCACAGTGGCTGAAGGCAGCCTTGGTTCCCTTCCATGGAGTATTCTCCCCTTGCTTGATTCTCTGCCCAGGACTCCTGCAAAGAAAAGTCTCAACCTCAGGAGGTTCACTGTGTGGTTATCCCCCCCAACTGTGTCGTCAAGGTTACATTGTAGAGGTCATGAGTTGTTAAGAACTCTGTCTTCTAAATATCTGATGTAATTAAATTTCAAGTTTTTAAATGATCCATCCATACCTCTATCTGTCCATCCATCCATCTGCTTCTCTGGCTGTGGCTCTCTGCGATGGCAGTTTAACGATCTAACCCAAGAGGCATCTGAGGCAGATGCCGAACCACCTATGGCACCTCAGCCAGCTCCTTTCAATGTGGAGGAGTAACAACTCCACAAGACAAAAACATGTGGTAACTGTGTTGAACAAATTCCGTCCTTAAAGAAAAATATTAAACATTTTCTAAATTTTCTCAAAGGCACATTATCAATAATCCTGTTTAATAACCAGGATGAGGGGTGGAGGGGGCTGTCTGCTGCCCTTGGGTCTAAAAGCTGCTGGGGCCGGCCCTGCTCCGCACTCTAACCTAATTAAATCCGCACATTCACGCGCTCATGCTGCCATGTGCTAATCAGCTGATGCGCTGCAGCCTCTATTTAACTCGCGCTCGCTGCTTCGCTCATGTGGACCCGGCTCTACATCACGTACCATGGCTCCGCGCGAGAAAAGTCAGCCGCACAGCAAACCGTTCAAGCTGAGGAAGAGTTTAGGTAACCGGCACCGCCGCGAGCAGCAGGAACACTGATGTCCCGCAAACTCACTGTCTCTCTTCTGTCCACAGCAACGAGGAAACGGGAAGTGGCGGGCATCAGGGCCAAGTTCCCCAACAAGGTCCCGGTAAGCGCGCGGTGGGGCTCACGCGGAGTCCGAGCAGGTGTGTTTTATGTTCTCACCCACTCACTGCGCCTTGCAGGTCATCATCGAGAGGTACGACAAGGAAAAGTATCTGCCTCCGCTGGACAAAACCAAGTTTCTGGTTCCGCACGAGCTCACCATGACGCAGTTCGTCGCCATCATCAGGTACCGGTACCTGCAAGCTTCACTGAACACATGCTGGAGTCCTTTAACACGAACTCTGAGCTCAACAATACCCACGCCTCAGTTCTACACTGAGGAGAAATGTTTTCCTGGTGAATTCATCAGTTAATGTTTATTTTAAAAATGAGAAGCTTTTATTCCAGAGTCTTGTTCCCCCCGTGTTGTCTGAACGGCAGATAGACGTTTCACTTAGAGCACAGGTGTTAAACTCCAGGCCTCGAGGGCCGGTGTCCTGCAGGTTTTAGATGTGTCCTTGATCCATCACAGCTGATTTAATGGCTAAATGACCTCATCATGTCTTGAAGTTCTCCAGAGGCCTGGTAATGAACTCATGTGATTCAGGTGTTGACCCAGGGTGAGATCTAAAACCTGCAGGACACCGGCCCTCGAGGCCTGGAGTTGGACACCCCTGACTTGGAGTCTTTTGCTCTTTCACTTTTATTGACCCCTTTGTTGTTGTTTATGCTTACACAGCAGGATCTGTGACGGCCATGATGGCCTGAGGAAGCTGCTGTGTAAACATGAAGTGACAGGATGTGTCTTAACAGTTAATCCATGTCTGTCAAACCTTAAACTTCTGTAAAGTCTGCGAGAGTCTTTATCACTCAGTGATCTGACTCGAGCAGAGAGCGCACAGGCTGGCTGCTCAAGCCAATCGAGGAGCTCGGTCTACTCACAGAACCTGAGTTGCGTTTGGAACATCGAGTTTTCGGTAGTTGTAATCATGTGAACATAAAGACGCGTATTGTAGTTTTATTTTAAGAACACAAAGGTTTGGTGTCTCAGCCTCGCTGCCCCACAATCGTGCCCACTGACTGTAACGTCTGCTTGTCTGGGTGTCGATAAATTTCTTTAGGAGTTTCCTGAGAAAGCTGCACACCAGCTCCACATGCTCAGGCTCACTGATGGGCTGATTTGGCTTTAGTGACTTGTCCTGATTGTCAGAAACGAGGCCTGGATATCAAACCTCAAGGGAAAGAGCAATTGGATCATCTAACGGTTGGATGATTCCCCCTCTGAGTATGAATATAGAAGCTGAAGCAAATCTTGTTGTGAGTGAATGACAGTTTTGGGCTCTGCTTGGAGTCTGATCAGAGGGTCAAAGTTGTGGCTTTAGGGGCAAATGTTTTGGATCATCTCATGTTTTGTTGTACAAGATCGTATCTTTACTGAAGCCGGTGCTTCCAGCTGCAGTCGCTCATCATACACTTGCTCCTCAGTCTGACAAATGGAGCTTTTGTATAATCTTGGCTCTGACAGATGAATACCTGTACAGGCTTCACTTTAAACTCTGCCCTCGCTGAGTCCCCCCCCCCCCCCCCCCCCCGTGTGAGCACGAATGCTTGAAATGCTCGAATCATAGATGGAATCTGCACATGGCTGACGCGTGCTCGCCTCACTGAACAGCTGTGCTGGCTTCACTGTTGTGCTGATGCAGCTAACAGCCTGCAGGCTGACTCTCATTAACGGTGGCTCCTTCTGGCTCCCTCCCCTCAGGAACCGCATGGCGCTGCTGCCCAGCCAGGCCTTCTACCTGCTCATCAACAACAGCGGGCTGGCCAGCCTGTCGCTCACCATGGCTCAGGTGTACAAACAGCACCAGGATGAGGACGGCTTCCTCTACATGACCTACGCCTCGCAGGAGATGTTTGGACGATGAAGCTCGTCCTGCTTCAGGTTTTATTCCCGTTACAGGCTGCTCGCCTCCAGCTGCTGTAAATACAAAAGAGTGTATATATTGTAATTTTTGTTCTACATGCTGATTGGACGAGATGGATTTTAATCGTGTTCATCCAATAAATATTTTGATGTTAGTGAATGCTGATGGTTGATTTCTGCTTGTGGATGGAGACACCTGGACTCTCAGCACCACATGAATTGTTTCACCTTCTCACTGTGAATATTTGATACTTTAATCTTTATAATGAACGGTTTGTTTCCTGTTAACACCAGGAACTGGTTAGAATTTCAGTCTTAGAGCTTGATGTGGTTCCACTGTGTCCAGCAGAGGGCAGCATCACTGTACCAGGAGAGCAACATGACGGACAGGAGCTCTGCAGAAGATCAGAAACAGAAGTGCAGACTGTTAATGAGAAATAACGAAGTAAAGCAGCATATAAACTGAATTGAAGCTGTAACCGATGTAATGATTCTGGTGGCTGATCTTGGCTCAAATAAGAGGGTGAAAGGTCACAAACAGAAGTCATCTGTATGTTTGCAGGTCACTGTTTAAGGCATGGCTATTCAACTACGAAGTTAGTTGGGCCAGATTTTCAAACCGAGGAATTTATCTGGGCCGTGTGTGTGTGTGTGTTTTTGTTTTTTTGTTTTTTTTAAAGCCAGTAAGCAGCAGATCATGATCAACTTCAAACCCACACAACTATATTGAAAAACAAGTAATTTTTTTTTTTTATTCCTTTCCCCTGTAAATCTGGTGACCTCTCACAAATGCACACCAAAAGGTCCATTTAAAAAGGGAGCTATAACTAAACTATTTTTTGCACATTTGAAATAATAATAATAAACATTTTGATAATTCCCTTTCAAATTAAAATAAATATTTCGCTGAACACTCACTTTTCCTGCCATGGGTGGAGCCCCATCTGTCACAAGTATACAGACACGCTTCATATCCAGACCATTTTCTTCAAAAAGAGCTGAAATCTTCTCAAACATTATTTCGCCAGCTGTGTGTCCCTCTAATGGTAGTAAGCCGAGCAGTTTCCCATCCAAAAAACGGACATGTACGCACAACTGTGCATTATCAGTTCTGTCTGTGATCTCCTGCTATAGACATTACATCAGTTTTCTTCAGCTCATCTAACAGCATTTCAAACTCGTCTGACGCCAGAACTTCAACTCTACGAATATTTGAACTGTCCTACAGGGGTACGTTTTTAATAGCAGGTGTCACTTTAATTTTTTCATCACTTTTCACCGCATCCACAACGGCCAGCATGCAGTATTTCAGTTTAGAATCTGTGAAAGGCCTTTTCTTCTTCGCCAAGAAGCAAACACGAAGGGAAGATGCTGAAAGAAAGCCGACATCTTACAGATCGTGACGCTTTGTGTTCATGTCTTTATGTGGAATCTGTTTCTCTCATTTTAGCTGTTTGGTCAACACTTATATTAATACAACACTGTATGCAAATATGATTAAAAGAAAAATCCACAATCTCAGGCTCCCTCTCCATCAGAGAGGTGACATTCAACGTCCCACTTGTCAGTCTGGATAGCCCCGACCACCACCCGACACACAATAATGTCATGAAAGTACATTTTAAAAAAGGGCAATGCAAACATGGCCAATAACTGTCATTATTGGCCATGTTTGCATAGCCAACCATCATTCTGATGATCTGCAAAATGATTTGGGCACAAAACAAACTGCACTGTTCAAAAACTTGCAGACTTCACTATATACAGTGTAGACCCTCTAAACTGAGTCTGTGGGATATGATCTTTGAATAAATGCAGACCAAACCGTTGTTGTTTACTTCCACAGCATGTCTTGTAGAATTAGGTCTGATAAGAGAAGACAGGAAAAGATCAGGAAACAAACAACTTCCCCAAAGCAAAGCACAAATGAAACAACAAGTAAAACCGTTTGATCTAAAGTATGATTAAAGTTCAGCCTGATTAATATAAACGTCACTGACAATTACTAATATATTGGAAAACCAAAATGCTTCCCACTCAGTTGATGTCTTTCTGTCCAAAAGCTCCTTTTCTTGACTTGTTTGATGTAATGTGTGCTGGTCTGAGCCTGAGAGAGAAAACAAGTAAAAGTCTGTGGCTTTACAAGCTTTACAAAATTAAGCAGATGTGACACAATTTCAGTTTTTTGTTTTTACATTTTAATAAATAACTAATAATAAATATATCAGAGCCACTCTCTTCTTAAAAATCAAAACCCCCAAAAGAGTTAAATGAGTAACTGTTAGGCTACCTGGTCGTTGACCAGGTGTTTTGAACTTTTTATCTTGTTCTCATTATGGTTTTTGGCTGCGAGTGTTTTGTTCTGTTCTGTATTTTCTAGTTCTTAGGTTTTGGTTTTCGTACTCCTTCTGTTCTGTGTGTCTGTGCCTGCCCTGCTCCCACGTCTGTGTGTTCCCGTCACTTCCTGTTTTACTTTGAATCACCGAAAACTGAGATTTTTTAAAACTCCTTTTTTGCGTTTACGTGTGGACGAGGAACACAGAGTTGCTTCCCTTGTCTCGTCAGGTCTGATTTGTCCCAGCTGTGTTTCCCTCCTGTCTCCTATTTCCTGATTGCTCCCTCTGTGTATTTAAGGCCTGTGTTTCCTCGGTCTGTGTCTCCATCGTCTCTTCCTGTCTGTCAGCTTGCCTACCTTGCTTAATTTATTTGTATCTTCAGTTTAGTTATTTTTTGCCATCCAGCAATAAACCTGTGTTTGAGTTCACCTGTTTGCCTCTGCGAGTCCACTTTGGGCCATTCCAACCATTCCTGCCTGCACACAGTACATGACAGTTACACAGGTTTTCTATACACATAAAAAACAGCAAAAAAGGAAACGGGCTTCACCTGTTTCCAAGGTGCATGGAGAGGATAAAAGAATTCACAAACCAGGAACTCCAGCAACACTTGATTCCGTTTTAAGAGTCTGCACCCCAGCGGTATGAATGAGGACTTTTTATGAACTACACCTCCTTTTTTTTTTTTTTTTACCAGTTAAATTACTCTCACATGAGTAATATTTATTTAATTAATCTTATTATTTTAGCCAAAGAAGAAGTAGCGCTTTAGACATCTCATCTTAAGTCTACACTTTAAGTCTAAATTTTAGAGATTTGACATTTTAGAGACATAAATAAGGATCTGGTGACCGGATCCAGTTCTTAGTCTGACCCTTAATGGACTGGACCTCATGGGTATGAGAACATTTTCTAATATTTTCTAATAATGTGAGACACATATTTGTGTGCAAGACGAATAATAAGTATGACGCTTTCCTCTGGGGAGCCAGTTTGACCAGTCTAGGAGCAGACTGGTTAAACAGGATCATATTTATCCTCTTTAAGTCCTGATAGTTAAACAGTTGAGAATCAGCCTCAGAAGATTTTCATGCAGGAATTGTTCTGAAAGTTTCTGAAACCAATATGAAGCTGAACTGCATTAAAGCATGAAAAAAAATCAAAGTGCTTTAGTATGACAGCCTGTTCACAGACGAGCATGCAGAACCGACAGTTTCTGACGTTTTTACTTTTGTTCTCAGACAGAAACCTGCAGTCTGAAGATCAGTTTCTGTGCTCCACCTGTCTGGATGTGTTCACGGATCCGGTCACCACATCATGTGGACACAACTTCTGCAAAAAATGCATCTCTCAGCACTGGGATTTTAATTCCAGATATTTCTGTCCCATGTGTAAAACGGGATTCAGGAAAAGACCTCAACTGAAAGTCAACACCGTCATCTCTGACATGGTTGCTCAGTTCAGACATGAACCTCAGTGGAAATCCTGGAAGGCTCTCTTACAGAAATGCTTTAAGAGGTTTTCATTATGGAGGATCCAGGTTGACACTGGAACTAAACTGATGGCCCTAATAATGCCGTGTCTGCTTTGCCTGTGTTTCTACTGTCAGACTCACCTGGAGCCTCATGTCACAATATCAGGCCTATTAAGACATCAGCTGATTGAGCCTGTGGAGAACCTGGAAAGCAGGATGTGTAGGAAGCACGATAAACATCTGGAGCTGTTCTGTAAGACCGACCAGACATGTGTCTGCATGCTCTGCTCTGTTTTAGATCACAAGGCTCATGAGTTTGTTCCTCTGAGAGAAGAATATGAAGGAAAGAAGGCAGAGCTGGACAAGACACAAGCTGAAACTCAGCAGATGATCCAGAAGAGACGACTGAAGATTCAGGAGATCAAAGAGTCGGTGAAGATGAGTAAAGATGCTGCAGACAGACAGAAAGCAGAAGGTGTTCAGGTCCTCACGGCTCTGATGGAGCCTGTTGAGAGACGCCTGAAGGAGCTCATAAAGGAGATCGAAGACAAACAGGAAACTACAGAGAAACAGGCTGAAGGTCTCATCAAAGATCTGGAACAGGAAATCTCTGAGCTGATGGAGAGAAGCTCTGAGGTGGAGCAGCTCTCACACTCTGAAGACCACCTCCACCTCCTCCAAAGCTTCTCCTCCCTGAAAGCTGCTCTATGCACCAAGGACTGGACAGAGGTCAGAGTCCGTCCACCATCATATGAGGGGACCGTGGGGAGAGCTGTGGAGACACTCTGGGAAGACATGAAGAAGAAGCTGTTTGAGGCTGCAGAGCTGAAGAGGGTCCAGCAGGATGCAGTGGACGTGACTCTGGATCCTGATACAGCAAATCCTTATCTCATCCTGTCTGACGATGGAAAACAAGTGAATCATGGTGATGTGAGGAAGAAACTTCCAGACAACCCAGAGAGATTTTCTCAGTGTGTTTGTGTTTTAGGAGAGCAGAGTTTCTCTTCAGGCAGATTTTACTTTGAGGTTCAGGTTAAAGGAAAGACTAAATGGGAACTAGGAGTGTCCACAGAGTCGACCAACAGGAAGGGAAAAATCAGACTGAGACCTCAGAACGGTCTCTGGACTGTATGTCTGAGAAATGGAAATGAGTACAGTGCTTGTGCCGCCCCTCCAGTCCGTCTCTGTCTCCGGTCTGCTCCTGAGAAGGTGGGGGTGTTTGTGGACTATGAGGAGGGTCTGGTCTCCTTCTATGACGTAGATGCTGCAGCTCTGATCTACTCGTTCACTGGCTGCTCCTTCACTCAGAAACTCCACCTGTACTTTTGTCTTTGTACTAGTGATGATGGTAAAAACTCTGCACCACTGATCATCTGTCCTGTCAGTAAGACTGCCTGATCTGTTTTGTGTAAAAACATCACAAACATTTGCTGTATTTATCTTTTAATCATGTTTTACTCTTTGATGTTGCCCCTGGTGTTTCATGGAGCTCTTCACCCTGAGACTCTCAGGCCACGTCCACACTAATCCGGATAAATTTAAAAACAGCCTTTTCATCTAAAAATGCTCCACGTCCACACTTTCGTTTTCAATCGTTTTCATCCACACTGAAACTGCTGACGTTCCAGTCCTGCGCATGCGTGAAATGTAAGACAATTCGACCTGCGTCATTTCCGTCTGCCGTTTATTTACTTTACGGCTCTTTGAAAAGTCGCGACAAAATGTCGAGGAAAACTTCCTGATATTAATCTTTAATAAGGCTGTCAAAATTGAGAGCAAACAAAACAACTGCTGTACAATGCCGTACGCCATCTTAGTTGAATTGGTCACATGACTGTATCATATGACTAAAATGCGTCATCGTTTTTGAAAAGCCTCCGTTTTTGCTGTCCACACTGCGACATCAAAACGGCGTTTTCAAATGTATCCGCTTTGGAGAGCGTTTTCAAAAAGCTCATTTTTCCGTCTCCGTGTGGACGGGAGAGAAAAAGAAGAGTTTTCAAATGAAAACATCTTAGAGCAGCGGTCTCCAACCTTTTCTGCGCCACGGACCGGTTTATGCCCGACATTATTTTCACGGACCGGCCTTTAAGGTGTCGCGGATAAATACAGCAAAATAAAACTAGTACCGGTACCGAAAAAAAAAAGATTTATTCATAACACACGTGAAAAGACCCAGGAAAACCGAGTTAACGATAAAAACGATAACAAAATAACCCTAAAAACCGATAAAAACCCTGAAAACCATACATTTCACACCTGAGCCTCAACTCTCGCGGCCCGGTACCAAACGACTCACGGACCGGTACCGGTCCGAGGCCCGGGGGTTGGGGACCGCTGTCTTACTGTGGACGTAGCCTCAGAGATGGATCATCATGACAAACACGTGAGGAAAAACTGTTCAAACCATCAAACTTTCAAATCTGCTGTCCGTCAGACACATTTACAATGACAGCAGGTATTTCATACTCTAGAGAAACGTGTCTGCAGTGACCTCTAGTGGGGTCAACTGCCCATAGTCCTCTGGGGCCTCCCTCCTTCTCCTGCTGGGATCAGTGCACAGATGTTGCTGACATGTCTGCCTCAGGTCTTCGTGCCCTTGGGACTACAGATGACCCTGGATCTGTACTCCCATTATTTTCCCTCCTGCCTTGTGGTCATACTACACCGCATATGATATAGTAACTGAAATGATACAAATAGAAATGAATAAATAATGTCGTCTGGGGCTGGGCGCTCATGCATGTACCGGCTCACTCCTGGTGGCCGATTGGCGGGGCCGGGCGCCTGCGGCCCGGCTGGGCTCCTTCCGGGGGGTGGGATGCCCTCAGGCCTCTGGCCTCTGGGCCTGAAGCTCGGTCCTCTCTGGCATAGCTGGCTGCCGGCAGAGCCCGCGGGCACGCCACTGCAACCCCCTCTGGCCTCTGCTCCGTAGCTGCTGGGTGACCTCTCGTTTGGGGCTCTACTCAGCTCTTCCCAGGAGGGTGGCACGGTTCCCCCCCCTTTGGTGGTCCTCCTCGGGTCCTTGTACTCTGGGGCCTCTGGATATCTGGGGCCTGGATCTCCTCCATACCTGCTTCATGCCCTGGTGGACGGGGCTATGGCTCCCCACACTCCCTAGCAGATCGTTACATGGAGAAACCTTTTTCTTTCTTTCTTCCCCCCCTTTCTCACCGTCTCTTCTCCCCTTTGGTTTTCTTTCTCTCCCTCTCTTTCTTTCATTCTTTCTCCCTGTCCTATCCCCCAGTCACGTCTGTCCCGTTTGTAGCAACCGAAAATAAAATAAATTCATAATTATAATAAAGGTCAATCAAATGGACCAATATGGCAAGGCCATGATGATCCACTTGGTAAAATAAATCCGCTTGGCATCTTTCTTGGCCTTAAGACAACAATTCTGATGGCTAAAGATCCAAACGGGACACAAAAAAAAAAAAAAGAATTGGGCTGAAAGATCTATCTTTATCACCTATTCAGGTTGTAATTCATGTTTTTAAAAAGTAACTAAGTAACTAATTACTTTTGAAAATAAGTAATCAGTAAAGTAACAGGATTACTTTTTTGGGGAAGTAATCAGTAATTAGTTACTGATTACTTTTTTCAAGTAACTTGACCAACACTGGTGGTGGGACATTAACACTGACTCGTTTACCTTCAAGGTAGCTGTCAATGACAAACCCTACACCTGCGGGGTTCTCTCAGTAATTAATAGTATCTTCAACCTCTTGGGACTAGCATCGCCTGTGACGATCAAAGGCAGATTCTTGTTTCGTAAAATGTCAAATGGAGTCCAAGACTGGGATGCTTCTCTCCCTCAAGAGGAAATGGACACATGGTAAACATGGAAAATGTCCCTCCAAGATCTGAGCAGCCACAGAGTACACTGAACTGTGTGTCTTTAGTGACACCTCAAGCTGGGCTATTGCAGTAGCATACTTGAAAACAGTCAATGCCGATGGACAATGCAAAGTGGGATTTGTGCTTGGAAAAGCAAAACTTGTACCACAACCAGAACCAACAATACCTCGCCTTGAACTTTGTGGAGCAGTTCTAGCGGTGGAAATGGCAGAGCTCAGTCTGGAGGAACTTGATCACAAACCAAACGCTGTCAAATTCTACTGCGACAGCAGGGTGGTTCTTGGGTACATTTGCAATGATTCAAATCGCTTTTATGTCTACGTACATAATCGAGTTTATCATATATGCCAGTCAACATCCCCTGAACATTGGCATTATGCTACATCACAGCAAAACCCAGCTGATCTAGCAACCCGGGCAGTACCTGCATCACAGCTCATGGACACTATGTGGTTCAAGGGACCAGACAAGGGACCAAACTACCTGAACCGGAGACACATAAATGAGCTGATCGAACCTGAAGTGTACGCTGAAATTCGACAAGTTGGTACTTTTGTTACTCAGATTCAGGAGAATGGACTCAAACCAGAACGCTTCCAATGCTTCTCAAACTGGACCCCACTGGTACGTGCCGTTACCTTCTTAACAATGTTGGGGAGTAACAGAATACATGTACCGCCGTTATGTGTTTAAAATACAAAATATGAGTAACTGTATTCCGTTACAGTTACCATTAAAAAGGTGGTATTCAGAATACAGTTACTTTGTTGAAATAAATGGATTACACGGCGGTCTTTTCCTGTTTCATACGTTAGGCTATGCTCTCTCTATTTCTGGTAATTCCCAAACAAACCCACACATTAAGAAGCTCTAATGCCCGGGTCTCAATCTCGCGGCCCATGTCACCTCTACTTGCGGCCCGCATAATGACGTGGAGAACTATTTAAAAAAATATTATTATTCAAAAAATGTGGAAATTTGTGGAAAAGATTTGCTCAAAAGCCAATGGAAACAAGTGCAGGCACTCACCAATGGACTCTGGAGTCACTGGAGAAATGAAAATCTCAACACCATCATTTTAAGGCAAGTGGCATGGAACACACTGCAATCTTAAGCCAGGTGACATCGTGTTGTTGAAACAAAATCAAGCACCCAGAAACGAATGGACAATGGTTATCATCACAACCACCTTTCCAAGCAGTGACAGGAAAGTCAGAAAAGTCGAAGTGAGGACATCATCCCAGGGAGTCTCAAAGACTTACTTGCGTCCCATTTCAGATGTTGTTATGCTCTTAGAAAAGGAAGTGACTGATAAAAAGTAGTAGTGGCATCAGTAATGCCAGGCGGGGAGCGTTCTGCCCCAAGTAAAAGGTTAAAAATGGTTCATAATAATTTAGTGATAAATAATGTCATATTTCATCTATGATAATTTATGTTAAAAGAGAGTCTTTTAGTTAAAAATATTTTCTATAAAGTCAGTATTGGTTTATCTGTATCTTATTTTGAAGGGGTAACCTATGGTCTCAATGCATTGTGGGAAGCAGAAGCTGCAGTGAGTTGGGAAAAAACACTGGCCATTTCTCAATATGCGTACATGTGTGTTCTTGGGTTCTTGTGGACTCGTGATACGTCATCAGTTGGAGACCAAGTACTGTTCCAATTCAAAGTACGCATCAAGCCAAGTATGCTCAAAATTCCTGGATGTGTTCTCGCTCCTCCTGTTTTATCGAGCATGCATCGGTCGTTACTTGTGTGGACTTGGTGCAGTCAAATATCCCAGAATCCATTTTATCCAAAACTTAAACATGGCAATGGCGGAGAAGCGCGGCTAAAAACTTTTACATTTTACCCTTTCTGGGTCACAAAATAACATTTTAAGATATTTTCAGAAGAGAATGTAGTTGTGTAAACTTCAAATATCTGCTTGACTTATCAAGACAACACATATTTGCAAAAAGTGCTCCGACGTTTTCGGAGATGTCTGTTAGCCACCAGCTGTCAGCTGACCGGGTGGTCAAGGCTCACTAGAGCCGGTGAGAGCAGCGAACTCCTGTCACATCGTTTTCAAAACCACGCGGTCACCTACATAAATGTTAATGTTTGGTTTATTTTAGTGTTTTATTTGTTCCTGAGTGAATCGGTTTGGCTGAGATCAAAGTTCAGCTTCATAACTGAACCGTTTTATTTAATATTGAAGTCTTACTTGGAGAGCTGTCACAAAATTTTGAACTGAATATTTCACCCGTCATACCCCCTGATGTAAAATGTGCTGTTCTTATTTAAACAGCTGACTCAGAATAAATTTAACAGTAAAAATATTTAAATTCAGGAGGAAACTTTTTCACCAGGAGCAAAAACAGAAATGTTAATACGTAGAGATCCTGAAGGCTGCCCCAAAAATGATCAGATTATATTTTAAATGTCTGTGAAGGTTCTCAGTCATCCAGGTCATCGTAGTCTAAGGAGCTTGGAAAGAAAAGCGTCTGGACTTCTTTAAGTTGCTTGAAGACGTTTCACCTCTCATCCGAGAAGCTTCTTCAGTTCTAAGAGCAAATGGTGGAGAGTCCCAGATTTAAACCTAGTGGGAGTTTCCCCCCACAGAGGGACAAAAGGACCCCCTGATGATCCTCTAATCGCCTGAGCCAAGGTGTGAAACTGGGTGTGGGTCCCAATCAGCCAGAGTTTCGGGTGAGCTCATTGTGAAACCTGGCCCCACCTTATCATGCGAATTCCTGAGGTCAGATGGCCCAGGATGTGAGTGGGCGTTAAGGCGTCTGGGGAGGGAACTCAAAACTGGATTATAGATGGCAGACAGTTGGTGTCGTAAGCTCCGCCCTCTGTTCAAAGATGGTCGCTCACAGTGGACATAGATGGCTTCTTTCACTCCTCTTTCAAACCATCTGTCCTCTCTGTCCAAAATGTGAACATTGGCATCCTCAAAGAGTGACCTTTGACCTTTAGATGCAGATGGACTGCTGAGTCTTGTCCTGTGGAGGTGGCTCTTCTGTGTTGTGCCATGCGCTTGTGAAGTGGCTGTTTGGTCTCTCTGTAGAGGTCTGGGCGTTCCTCGCTGCACTGTACAGCAAACACCACATTGTTAAGTCTGTGTTTGGGAGTTTTGTCTTTGTGATGAACCAGTTTGTGTCTGAGCGTGTTGCTGGGTCTGAAGTACACTGGGATGTCGTGCTTGGGGAAAACTCTCCTGAGTTTCTCTGATACACCGGCTACATAGGGGATGACAATGTTGTTGCGTCTGTCCTTCTTATCCTCCCTCGCTGGTGTCTGATCTTCTTTTCTGTGCCTCTTTGCTGACTTTATAAACGCCCATTTAGGATAGCCGCACATTTTAAGTGCTTATATTTTAAATATTTCTTCGATTCCAAACCCCAGCAGCTGTCTATTGTAAGTTTTGTGTCTACTAAAATAAAAATAAAAGCGTTCCAACATCTCACTTGTTTGCTTTTATTCAGGCATACGTGCATACTATTTTTATTAATATAGATTATGCTTGTGTTTCAGTCATGTAGTGATTGTGCTTAACTGTATGAAGCTTATTAAACATTATGAAACAGATGACATGAGAATTTTGTCAAAGTGCTTGAGATACTTTTTTAAATTATCTTTTTTCTTAAAAAAAAATCTACTACATCATGTATATTTTTCTTCATGTCCTGTGTAATTTCCATTGCAAATACTAGTCACAGTTAAATTAAGAGGGTATGGAAGTAAAAACTCCGAAACGGAGATGTCATCAAGTGTGTCTGACTTCCTGCCACGCAATATATGCTTACAACCACATTTCCTGGTTATCCAAACGTCATCTCCCCACACGCGTGTATGGCTTAACTTTAATGGTTCACCATATGCAAGCACAGGCGAGCCCCTAAATGGCCGGGGGTGGACATCCCTCAGAAGATAAAGAAACCAGAATCTCACATGGAACGTGCCTGCAGTTAAACAGCTACAGCTAATTACCTCCCCCAGCATCATAGATGTGTAGGGGAGGAACAGAAGAACATCTAACCATGCAGTTTAAGGCACGGTTTACAAATTTAAGTACAACAATGACAACATTTAACAATTTGACTCCAACAATTTCCACCTTTGAAAGCAATGGCTGTAAGTTCATTGAATGTTCTGGTTCACTTTATGTGTTCTATATGTGTGTACCAGCAATTAGTCTTATCCCAGAAGCTGATTTTGCTTAGAGCGCTGTTTATTAACATAGCAATGATGCTAGCGATATAATTTGCATATCAAAGGATTGCTAAAACGACTGTTTATCATTAGTAGCAGCTAAGACTAACTGTCATGCATGTTTTCTAGCAGTAGCCATTTCTTTTGGTGCATTAATTTCACATGTCAAAGAGCTAAAGCATCTTTTATTTCCTTGTTTGTTTTTAGTTTCACTCTACTCTTTCATCGAGCTAATCAAGCCACAGTTGTAGAGAATTGTAAGCTGTGGAGAAGATCATAGTAAAGGAGCAAGACACTCAGTTTCCAGGCTCATGAAAATTGAGTTTGGCTTGCTGTTGACCTGCGTTAACATACACAGTGTATCCAACACGTACTGATAACAGTACAGGCACACAGCATCATAAAGGACCACACCCACCCACAGCACACAGCAAGAACAGTCCACAGGCCATCAGGCTACCGAATCACTGACTTATCGTCGAACTGCGAGTGTCTTTGACCTGTAAATTTGCAGTTTCATACATTTACATATAACATATGTTACGTTCCCCTGAAAGGGGTCTAGGCGGTGAGGGGGAAGTAACAAAAAGGGTCAGAAAAAGGAGTCAAGGAGGCAAAAGGGTTAAATTAAATAGTTTTATTAAAGTAGCTCAACTAAAAGAGACGGACAAGCCGCTATCACCATTTAAGGAAAACAAACAAAACTCAAGCTCAATAAAGTAAAAAGTAAGTCAAAAAAGAGAGCAGCTCACTAGCTGCAAACACACAAACACGCAGCTCACTAGCTGCAAACACACAAACACGCAGCTCACTAGCTGCAACCACACAAACACGCAGCTCACTAGCTGCAAACACACAAACACGCAGCTCACTAGCTGCAACCACACAAACACGCAGCTCACTAGCTGCAACCACACAAACACGCAGCTTACTAGCTGCAACCACACTAATGGCACTCTGGCCCAGAGCTCACCTTTCCCTGGGCTTAAATCTCCTTAATTACTGACGAGAGTCAGCTGCACAAAAGGGAAAGATGGCACCTCAGGCAGAAGAGGTGGTGGGACACGCCCACACAGGCACCTTCAGGAGGAGGCCCTGCTAGGGCCGTAACACATAACACAACTTTATAAATATAAACATTTTAATATTGCATACTCTGTATATATTCCCACTGTGACAGTGTTGTAACTACTTGCACTTTATATTCTGACTACACTCATAAGCTTCATATGCACTTGTTTTACTTTACTATTTTCTATCTCAGAGTGAAGTCTATTCTTTATTTTAGTTTTTATTTAGTCGTGTGAGAGGAACCGGCAAAGTGAGAGTTTCATTGCTCTGCGTAACCACTTATGTTTTGCGGTGTATATGAAAATAAACATCTTGAATCTTGAATGTTGAAGCTGACGAGCAGGACAACCAATCATCAAATCAACATTTCATGAATGTTGAAAGAGTTGCAAATAGATGATCTGAATGTGACCAAACTGAGGAGAAAACAAAGGCTGATGCGCTCATTTTGGTTCATGTGAGATTTGTGTGCTCAGTGTTTGTATATAATTTCAGTTCACCCAGTTTTCTCCCTTTCCTGTCTTTGTGTTCGCAGGTTCTCTTTGAGGTTTGTGACTTCTGTTTGTTGCAGTAGTGGTCGTAGTAACGGGACATGCAATTTTGTATGTAGCAGAGGTATGACCATATTTCATGCTCATTGGCTGCAGGAGGAGGAAATGTGTATGTGTATATTTCCTGATTTGGTAATCGCACTTCTGCACCCTTTGTTTCTCACTTCTGCTGCTCAACTCATAAACCCTGAAAGATTCAGCTGCAGGAGCATCAACGAAACTTCAGTCCACGTAAGTCTAAAAGACATTTCTTTTTGTTTGACAGAACAACACTGAAAGTTTTATCTAACCAATCTGACACTGAGATAAAATCAGTACAATGAGCAGGACATACACAGCAATAGGTGTCACTGGGAGAACTGGAAAAGTTTTGTGTTTTGGATGGTTTGTGTTCTGAAGTCATATAAGCTCATATTTGTGATGACAAAGAAGAAAAAACTTCTTTACTGCCAAAGAGCTCCAGGATGAGCTTATCATGGGAGCAGAACAGACTACACATTTACATATTATTATACTGTGTATAAAAATAGCTGTAATTAGCAAACAGTTCAAATACTTTTTTATACCCTTGAATTAAAACAGAGTCTGCACTTCATTCACACCCTGTTCAACTCCACTCAGGTCCAAATAATTACAGACAGGTCATATGCACATATGTATATTGCACTACTCAGTTTTGCACTTTGTACATGTATAAAACATGTATAAAACATCCCCCTCTCGCCCCTATGAGCGGTCGTTATCCTACAAGCTCGGGTCCTCTACCACAGGCCTGGGAGCTTGAGGGTCCTGCAGTATCTTAGCTGTTCCCAGGACTGCGCTCTTCTGGACAGAGATTTCCGATGTTGTTCCCGGGATCTGCTGGAGCCACTCGCCTAGCTTAGGAGTAGGAACGCTGCGTTACTGCGTTACTAAAACCGTGATTTTTTTGTGAGAATGTCTCATGACAGTGACGTAAGCGAGTGCGACGTTCGTGACAACAGCTGTGTGCAGATCAACTGTGGATCATATATCGAGTGCGGAGAGAGTATGAGCGTGCAGCGTTTAAAGCGTGGAAGTACTGACCTTACTTTGAGTTTGATTCCATAAAAAGTGACAAAAACATTAGCGTCCGTTGTGCGTGGGAAGAAAACTTCTTTTTACAGCGAAAAAAACCCCTAAACAAGCACCGAGTAGCTACGATGTAATGGGAAACTCACAGAGAAACTCGCGGATTCTTCCACTGACCGCTGCGGCACACCTGCACCAGGGTAAACCTCCGCTTGCCTCACTCCTGCTATACAGGTGAAAATAGAGCAACAGGACCGCTAGTCTTTGATTTTATTGATTTTCTGCTGTGTTTCACTTGCATCTATTTGAAGGACTGAGTGTAAACACAAAAAATATTTTATTTTATGTGCTGGAATGTGCAGAAAATAGGTTTAAATGTTAAACTAATTTCTTCCAGTCAGAGAATGTTGCAGATAATTAAATGTTTGCTTGATGCATAAAGTTAAAAGATTAAAACTAATAAAACAAGTTTTAAAAAGAGACTTTTCCATTTGATTACATTTTGTATGATGGATTGTAGAAAAAGTAGAATTGGGCTGAAAGATCTATCACTTTATCACCTATTCAGGTTGTAAATCGTGTTTTTAAAAAGTAACTAAGTAACTAAGTAACTAATTACTTTTGAAAATAAGTAATCAGTAAAGTAACGGGATTACGTTTTTGGGGAAGTAATCAGTAATTAGTTACTGATTACTTTTTTCAAGTAACTTGACCAACACTGCACCCCACACATTTCTGTAAATATATTATATCTTTTCATGCTGCGATAAATGCACTGCCCAAGTGTCTCCTCTGCCCGCTGCCTTTCAGCGGCAAGCAGGTCATCAGAGGAGCCGATGTGATGATGAAGTTTTACATTGTCTACAATATTGCCAAAGAGTACCAAAGCACTTTAAGCACTTTTTCAGGAACTTATCTTTCTTGTAGAAATGTGCTCCAAATAAAGAACTTTGTGTTGACAAGGTTGTTAGTTAATCATTTACAAATCAAAGTTGTCTGTATGGACAGCACTTAAAAAAAAATAAGTGAACATGTAAAACAGCGGGGTTAAGCAATGCGGTTGAAAAACCTGAACACCTAAGAAAAAAGGCAACCTCCGGATATGATGCTGAGCACGTTCAGTCAACTTCTCTGGTCGACCACGGCGAGGTCCTGTTAAACTGCTGTGTGGCCACCGTGCTGCAGCTTGGTTTCAGCGTGTTGGCATCATTCTTATAGCCTCGGCCATCTTTATGTAGAGTATCAGTTCTTTTTTTCAAATCCTCAGAGAGTTCTTTGCCATGATGTGCCATGTTAAACTTCCAGTGAGAGAGCAATAACACCAAATTCAACACACCTGTTCCACATTTGCACCTGAGACCTTTTAACTAGGGATGGGTATCGTTTAGGTTTTATCCGATACCGGTGCCAAACCGGTACTTTTGAAACGGTGCCGGTGCTTAAACGGTGCTCAAACCGGTGCTTAAAGAATGGAGAACACAAAATTGGTCCAAAAACCTCTCATGTTCAGCTGTTCTTTTGTAAAAAAGATAACAATGTTAGCCTTTTCTGCAGCTATGGGGCATATATGGTATCACTCTTGGCTGGAAGCAGTGCTTAAACAATGGAAAAAACACAAACTTTCTCCAAAAACCTCTCATGTTCAGCTGTTTTCCACTTTTTCTTTGGTCATTTTAGCCTTTTTGGCCAGGGCGAAGGGAGCATCTGCCATCAAACAAGAAGACAGCCGCATGTAGCTATGATGATGTTTGCTAGTTCACCTTACATGCATTGATGTAATAACGTGGTTAGCCTACTCAACGTAAATTACACACGAACAACATTAAGCTACTCACACAGAGAAGAACGGCTGCTGCTGCATCATCATCCTCATCATTTCTGCTACACTGGCAGAGCTAGGGGCCAGGACTCTCCTCTTCGGGTTTTTGGGGGATGTTGCTAACTCCGGGTCCGATAACAGGCACCACACCCGCAGTAGATGTGCTCGGTGTGAGGTCTCGCAGCAAGCTATCAAATACGGCGCATTTCTCGGCTTTAAAACCCCCCCGCTATGCGTCGCCAGGTGTTTCATCAGATTTGAGGTGTTACCTCCTTTGACAGTATCACAGTATCACCTTAAAGCACTTGTTGCAGGCTGCTGAGTTTGCATCTTTTGCCGTGAAGTACAGCCAGACTTTTGACCGCTTCGCCTTGGGCATTTTTAATCTGTAGCTCTGCTCTAAAAGAACGTACGTACCTGGGCCCGCCTACTACGCTTGCAAAGGTAAAATGATTGGCTGGAATCCAAAGTGTGTGACATCTCAGAAAAAAAAGCACCGAAATAAAGCACCGAAATGTGCGCTGCTTTTCGGTCTGGTTACTACCGTTTATGTCAGAACCATGGCACCGGATACCGGTACCCATCCCTACTTTTAACACTAACGAGTCACATGACACCAGGGTGGGAAATGGCTTATTGGGAACAGTTTGGATTTTTACTTAGAGGTGCACTCGCTCACTTTTATTGCCAGCAGTTTAGGCATGAATGGCTGTGTATTGAATTATTTAGAGGGGACAGTAAATACAAGCTGTACATTGACTACTTTGCATTATAGTTTTTATTTTCAGCTTTTGCTGACAGAGCGGGCGAAAGTATGTCCATATCTGAGTATATATCCATCCATCCATCATCTGCTTATCCTTTTCAGGGTTGTGGGGGGTCTGGAGCCTATCCCAGCTGTCTTAGGGTGAGAGGCTGGGTACACCCTGGACAGGTTGCCAGTTGGCTCTCATCCCTGTTAAACTTAACAGCTTTACCTTTAGCTAGAAGACACAATGTGTGACAAACTTCACATTGCAAACACTGAGGCTGTTGTAATTTGGTGCATTATAAGTAAAACTGAACCGACTCACTGCCAGCAGAGCAAGCCGAGCTCTCACTGTGGCAGGACAGGGATTGAAGTGCCTGTCGCTTCAGGGCAAATACTCCACGCTCCCATGTGCATGTGCATAGTTGTGAAGGGATTTCAAGGCAAACTCGATGAATACTTTATAGACACATAAAATAAACTGTTTTATTGCATATTATTTTAAGCAAAAGTGGACTTCAGAAACCAAGAACTAGGAAATCTAAGTAATAATGAGCATGAACTAAAATCATCTGTGAAATCCAAAAGACAGAACCATGAGTCCACACCACCAAAATTAAAACTCAAAATGTTTATTCTCAACCAACAACAAATATGTTAAATACCTGCTGAGAATATTCTCCTCCTTTAGCAGGGATCAGGGATGACGTCAGAGGACCTGTTAACTACTCTGGAGGATTTGGGAGATGAAGAGTTTAACAAATTCAAGTGGCTCCTACATCAAGCTGACGTCCTTCAAAGCTTCCCAACCATCAAAAAGAGTCGATTGGAGACAACAAACAGGTGGGACACTGTCGACCTGATGGTGCAAACCTACAGGCTTCCTGGAGCTGTGGAGGTGGCTAAGAAGATTTTAGAGAGGATAAGCAGGAATGACCTGCTGCAGAGTCTGTGTGCCAGCAGCTCAGGGCGAGAAGGTAAGTTACAAGAAAACCAAACATGACGTCACTGCAGTCTGAAAACGTTTCACAGAGTGCAGGTTAAATCAGTCTAACACTCAAAATCACTGCCTGTCAGTGGACGTCAGCAACTGTGGGGAGACTTCACAGAAGAGAGGATTTCCTCAGACTGAAGGCAAGTAGCCATGATTTTATTCTATTTTATTTTACTTGTTTGTAGAGTTTGTCATTATGACGAATAACAAAATAGACTAACATACATCAATCATTTTTCATAAGAAGCTTGTTTTCTTATCTTGGTCTCATAGAATTAGTATTTATTGTGTACTCTTTAGCTTCTGTCATAAATCACCCCTGACATTTGTCTCCGCCCACTCCACCCTGCCTGGACTGTCCTCTTCACCTCTCTTGTGCACACTCTGTTGCTTTGGATGGTTGACCCAAGGTACTTAAACTCATCCACCTTCACTACCTCTGCTCCTTCATGTTGACCTCTGCACCAGTCTCCCCCTCATCCACACATGCCTGTCTTACTTCTATTGATTTTCATCCCCCTGCTCTCCAGATCATACCTCCACCTCTCCATGCTCTACTCCACCTGCAAACAAGGAGCTCAGAGCTGATCCCTGATGTAATCCCACCCCCACCTTGAACCCACCTGTTAATCTTACCACACACCTCACCTCTGTCCTCACATGTCCTGCACCACCTCCACACACTTCTCTGACCCTCCTGACTTCCTCGTGCAGAACCACAGCTCCTTTCTCAGCAGCCAATCACCTGCTTTCTCTGATCCACAAAGAAAGTGAAGCTCCTTCTGAGCTTCTCTAAACTTCTCCATCAACGCTCTCAGAGCAAACGTGGCATCTGTAGAGCTCTTTGTCAGCATGAAGCCACGCTGCTGCTCACTGATCATCACCCCTTCTTAACCATCTTTCTCATATCTTCATGGTGTGGCTCATCAGCTTTATCCCTCTGTAGTTGCTGCAGCTCTGCACATCACCTTTGTTCGAGAAAATCAGTACCGGCACATTTCTTCTCCACTCTTCAGGCAAGACTGCTTTAAACTCTGTGGCTAACAGGTCCACTGCCCTTTCTTCTAGACATTTCCATACCTCCACTCGTCTTCTTTACTAATCCTGCTTACTAACTGCCCTCCATCCATCCTCCTTTCTCTGTCATTTTCTTTATTAACAAATTTGTCAGTGTTCTCCTTCCATATTTCCTGCACAGTCGTATTACTCATAAGGCATCCTTAATCACCTTTACCTGCTGCACACGCTTCCCAGCCTGGTCTGTCTCTTACCATTGGGTACAAGTCTTTTTCTCCATCCTTAGTGTCCAACCTGACATGCAGCTCACCATAAGCCTTTGCCACCTCTCTCTGTCTCAACCCCTTCCTGGACTCTGCAACTCTTTTTTTATTTAACATCCAGCATTTGATCTTTGCTTCTCCTTCACTCACTTTCTCTTCTTGATATCCGTCATCCACCATCCAAACCTCCCCTAACACCACCTTGCAGGATCTCTTTCACATTTAGATGAAATCCACCACTTCATCCAGGTTTCACCAGACTTCCTCTTTCTCCTCTAAACTCCAACCTGTGAGGCATACAAACTGACAACAATCAACACCGCCCCTTCCATTTCCAGCTTCAAACTCATGATCCTCTCTTTACCTCCACAAAACTATTCACATACTCTTCCTTCAAGATTACACCTATTCCAGTTTTCTTCCTTCTACACCAAAGTAGAACATCTGGAATTTGCCTCCAGTGTTATCCTCTCTACTTTTCAGATTAGGCTGTCACAAAGTAGGAGCAAGTTATGTAGGAAAATGGCTTGGCAGCTCTGCCACCATTGTACTTTTGGAAACCACAAGTAAGCCTGTTTCTCAAAGTACTCTAGTGGAATAGTGAAAGGTCTTTGCGATATAATGGGTCCTGATTATTGAAGACTTTTTATGTGCAAGGAAAGATTGAAATAACTTAATTTCTAGATTTGTTTAATGGTAGATATACACCTTACACTTTCCATGTTGCATATTTGACACAGATGTGATGGTTCCAGTACCAGAGCCTCACCCCATCACATCTTACCAACAGATGCTTCAATCAAACTTCCAGGACAAGTTTATGTGCGCACAAGAAGGTTGGGCAGAAGATAAACAGCGTCTGGTTGATATCTACACAGAGCTGTACATCACAGCTGGGTATGATGTACATATCAACACACAGCATGAGGTTTGGCAGATTGAGAAAGTATGGAAGCCAGCAGAGCCAGAGAAACCTATTAGACCCACAGACATGTTCAAACATCCCTCTGGAAAATACAGACCCATCAAAACAGTGATGACCAATGGAATCGCAGGAATTGGAAAAACTTTCCTTGTTCACAAGTTTGTTTTGGACTGGGCTGAACAAAGATCCAATCAAGATGTGCATCTGATTTTCCCCTTCACCTTCCGTCAGCTGAATCCTCTGAAGGGAGAAAAGTTCAGCTTGGCAGAGCTCATTCATGAATGCATCCCAGAAACTGTAGGCATCCCACAGGAGGCTCTTAATTACATCTTTACAGATGTTCAGTCATCAGGAATCACCAACTATGACAAGAGTAAATTCAAACTTCTGTTTGTGTTTGATGGGCTGGATGAGAGCCGCCTTCATCTCGACCTTCATTCTGAAGACATTCGCTCTGTCGATGTAACAAAGGCAACTAAAACAGATGTCCTGCTGAGGAAACTCATCAATGGGAAACTGCTACGCTCTGCTCGCATCTGGATAACCACACGGCCTGCAGCGGCCAATCAGATCCCTCGAGAGTTTATCAGCAGTACAACAGAGGTCAGGGGGTTTACAGACCCACAGAAAGAGGAGTACTTCAGGAAGAGAGTCAAAGGTAAGGAGGAGGCTGACAAACTCATCTCCCATATCGTGACATCACGAAGCCTCCACATCATGTGCCACATCCCAGTCTTCTGCTGGATCACTGCAACAGTTCTGGAGGATGTGTTGAAAACCAGAGAGGGAGGAGAGCTGCCCAAGACTCTGACTGAGATGTACGCAGAGTTCCTGGTGTTTCAGATTGATCGGACAAAAGAAAAGTATGGCCCAGAGAAGAGCATTCAATACATTAAGTCATTAGCAAAACTGGCCTTTGAGCAGCTGGAAAAGGGCAACCTGATCTTCTATGAGAAGGATCTGAGAGAGAGCGGCATTGATTTCAGTGAAGCCTCGGTGTGCTCAGGAGTGTTCACAGAGATCTTCAAAGAAGATCGAGGAAGGAAAGGGAAAGACAAGATGTTCAGCTTCGTCCATCTGAGCGTTCAGGAGTTTCTGGCTGCTCTTTATGTGAGGATGTCGCTTAACAACAGTAACATAAATGTGATGCCTTTACCACAGCCCTCAATGCGCAATCTTCAACTGCTTTTAAGTAAAACATCTTCAAAGAAGATCCACAGGATTTCCATTGACAGGGCCTTACAGAGTCCAAATGGACACCTGGACTTGTTCCTTCGCTTCCTCTTGGGTCTTTCACTGCAGACCAATCAGGATAAACTACAGGACCTGCTAATGAAAATAGACAGTAGTTCAGAGACCACTCAGAAAACAGTCCAATACATCAAGAAGAAAATCAGTGAGAATGTGTCTGCAGAGAGGAGCATTAATCTGTTCCACTGTTTGAACGAAGTGAAGGACTGTTCTCTAGTGGAGGAGATCCAACAGTATCTGAGTTCTGGACGTCTGTCCACAGATATACTCACTCCAGCTCAGTGGTCAGCTCTGGGCTTCATCTTACTGTCATCAGAAGAAGATCTAGATGTGTTTGATCTGAAGAAATACTCTCCTTCAGAGGAAGCTCTTCTCAGGTTACTTCCAGTGGTGAAAGCCTCCAAAAAAGCTCTGTAGGTGCACACATACAAAAGATTATATTGAAAAATAATTGGAACTCCAGACTCTATGATCCTACAGTAGGTGTAACTACCAAACCATTTTGGGTAGTGTTAGTGTGGCGGGGCGTGGCCTGCGGTGCCGTGCAGGTGCGTCCGCCTCGTCTGCACGGCACCGCAGGCCACGCCCCGCCACAGTTAGATTTAGCTTACCTCATGCTTAACATGTACAGATGCAGAAACCCAAGAATTTTACCTTTACGGGCAATCCGTTTGACGCACTTGGTGTCCTGTTTTAGGATTTCAGTTTGAATATACCATATTTTTTCCACTTATCCAGGGCCGGGATGCAGGGGGCAACAGCCTAAGCAGACAAGCCCAGACCTCCCTCTCCCCAACCACCTCGTACAGCTTGTCAAGGGGAGCACAAAGGCATTCTCTGGCCAGCCGAGAGATATAATCTCTTCAGCATGTCCTCGGCCTGCCCTGGGGTCTCCTGCTGGTGGGAAATGCCTAGAACACCTCACCCAGGAGGCATCCTTGTCAGATCCCTGAACCCTGACCGGTAATTCAAGAGCTTCGCTTTTACTCTTAGCTCTCTCTTCACCACAGTAGACCAATACAGTGTCTACATCACTGCAGCCGCAGCACCAATCCGTCTGTCAATCTGCTGCTCATTCTTTATTAAGACTCAAGATACTTAAACTCCTCTACTTGGGGCAGTAACTTGTCCCTGATCCGTAATGGGCTCTCTACCCTTTTCCTGCTGAGGACCATGGGCTCAAACTTGCAAGCCATAAGCCACCACCTGATGAAGCCAACAGAACCACATTATCAGAGATGAGATTCTGAGGCTGCCTAAGTGGAAGCCTTCTCCCACTTGGCTACGCCTAGAAATTCTGTCCATAAAAGTTATCAACAGAACCGCTGACAAAGGGTACCTGCTGGGAACAAGTCAGACTTACTGCTTGCTTACTCCAGGTCCAGAAAACACATGTAGACTGGCTGGGTGAACTCCCATGCACATTCAACTATCCTTGAGAGGGCAAAGAGCTGGTTCAGTGCTCCATGACTGGGATGAGTTGTTTAACTGCCTTAGTGACCTTACCCCTGGTGATGGACGAGTTGTCCCCATCGTCCCAAGATTATGCTTTCTCCAAAGAAGACATGTCAGTGGGATCAAGGAGGTCCACAAAGTTTTCCTTCCACCATTTGACAATCTACTTATAATAATAATGGATTGCATTTATATTGCACTTTTCTAGACACTCAAAGTGCTTTACAATTCCACTATTTATTCACACACTGGTGGAGGCAAACCACAATTATAGCCACAGCTGCCCTGGGGCAGACTGACAGAAGCGAGGCTGCCATATCACGCCATTGGCCCCTCTGGCCAACACCAGTAGGCGGTAGGTGAAGTGTCTCGCCCAAGGACACAGGACCAGGACAGACAGAGATGGGGATTGAACCGGCAGCCTTCCTGTTACAAGATGAGCTTCCCAACCCCCTGAACCACAGTCGCCCACTTAGACGAAGCCAGCAGCACTCCACTTGTAAACACACAGATCAGGTAGTGCACCGCTTTCCCCTCCTGAGCCCCCCGATGGCTTGCCAGAATTTCGAGGCAATCGAAAAGGCTTTTTCGATGGCTTATAAAAACTCCTCTGAGGTTTTATTTCAGCCAGTGCCAGAGTCATGTTCTCGGTACCTATCCTCTCGGTACCTACTGACTGCCTCCAAATTCCCATAGGCTAATCAAGCCCGATAGGACTCCTTCAGCCGGGGTTCCCTTCACTACCATCCCTTGTCCACCATCAGGTTTGGGGGTCACCACCTTGACAGGCACCAATCACCTTGCAACCGCAGCTCAGTGCAGCAGATTCAGCAATGGAGGTGCTGAACATGGTCCATTCAGACTCAATGTCCCCAGTCTCCCTCAGAAAGCTACCAAATCTCTGCCAGAGGTGGGAATTGAAGATCTTGTGGACAGGGGCCTCTTCTAGGAATTCCCAGTGCACCCTTACTATATGTTTAGGTGCTTCAGCAGAGCTCAGCACCTCTCTTTACCCAAGGATCCAGAACGTATGGTCGTAGACCTGATGATACAATTACAAAATTGATCATTGACCTGTGGCCTATTGTATCCTGGTGCCACGAGTACTTCTGGACACCCTTATGTTTAAACATGGTGTTATTGCGAAACTGTGGTTTACGCAGAAGTCCAATAACACAGCACCATTCGGTCTCACTGTTGTTGCCCATATGAGTGGGGAAATTTCCCAGTGAGATGACAGAGTCCCCAGGTAGAGCACCCTCAAGCACCCCACCCACTCCAAGAAGGCTGGGTACTCAAAACTGTCGTTTGGTGAATAAGTACAGACGAATAACAAATCCTCTCGTCCACTGGGAAAAACTCCAACATACAGGTGCAAGTCGAGGGGATACTGAGATACCCACCCCAGCCTACCGCCTCTCACCAAGGGTAACACCAGACTGAGAGAGAGTCCAGTCCCTCTCCAGGAGACTGGTTCTGGAGCTCAAGCTGTGTTTTGAGGTGAGCCCGACTATATCTTGCCGGTACCTCTCAACCTAGCATAGGCTCCTTTACCATCAGAGGGGTAACGCTAGTCTTGGTAGCCGAGGATCAGTCTGCCAGGATCTCTATGCCTGGCTGCCGCCCAGCACACATTTCACCCAACCCCTCTGGTGCCTCCTGTCGGTGGTGGGCCTACAGGGGGTGGGCCAATGCCCCTGCTTTGGGCTGAGCCCGGCCAGGCTGCAATTCATTTAGGGGTCTATTCATCAAAGGCTTTGTTTATAGTTTTGTATTGAAATTAAACAATCATGAAATGATTCAACAAACCAGCATGCAGTCATGCTAAAAATAAAGTACAACAGTTAATTTTAAAGTTATATTTTAGAGCATAAATATCCAATATTGATACTTCTAATGAATAGGTGCCAAATACAAGTTTAACACTTGGAATTAACCTTTTATCTGCTGGGAAAAATTAGGGAACAGATATCACTGGGCCACAAAACTTCTTTCCAGTCAATATGGATCTGATTGTATTTGATGTACAGGTCAATTTATCACTAACTCTCCTCCAGGTTGAGTGGCTGTAATCTGTCAAAAAGAAGCTGTGAAGCTCTGTCCTCAGTTGTCAGCTCACAGTCATCTAATCTGAGAGAATTGGACCTGAGTAACAATGACCTAGAAGATTCAGGAGTTAAACTCCTTTCTTCCGGACTGGCAAGTCTACAGTGTAGACTGGAAACTCTCAGGTCTGTATTAAATGTTGCTTTACATACAGTTAATTCAATTTTATTTCTATAATAAAAACACTTGACCATTCTTTAAACTAAAAGGTAAATACCCTACACTAATAGCAATTAATGTCTCTTTAATGATAATTCTTATATGATGTAAGACTTTGTCTTAAAATAACAAGAATTTTGATTCAGTTGAGCACCTCATTATTACAGACTGGTTTTTTCTTTGTTTGTTTTTTTGTTGTTTGTTTTTTAAGTAAACAAGTCCAAATAAAAGCATACTAAAGTAATACTAGCATACTACACTTCTCTCTGGCTTTGGTTGAGCACCCTTTTCCTAGCTGTTTTGCTCGATGTGGCAAGCCATTTCAGAAATTTACTTGTGTTTGCTAACATGCCCTAACATGTGTTTTCCATTAAATCAATATCAGTCTCAATAATAAATGGTAATTTGATATATTAAAAATGTTAGCAATGAGCTAATTTCAGCATACAGCATAAAACAGTGTAAAACAATGGCAGACCAAAGAAAATCATTTTTAAGTGTTTTGGCTATTTGTTGTCTATCATTCTATGTGCTATTTGACCCAGGCTGTCCGGCTGTATCGTCACAGAGGAAGGCTGTACTTATTTAGCTTCAGCTCTAAAATCCAACCACTTCCGTTTGCGAGAACTGGACCTGAGCTACAATGTTCTGGACGACTCATCAGTAAAGCTGTTCTCCGCTGGAGTGGAGGACTCAGACTGGAGACTAGACACTCTCAGGTATGAAGAGAAGACATGAGCACAAAAACAGTTTCTGTGGCGTATTGACAAACAGGGGAAGTGTTTCAGAGTATGTTCTAGTTGCAACCCAAACTAAAAAAATCTAGATGTACATTTCCTTCTGTTAATAATGGCAGACGTGTAAGTGGAAAGAATTATTTTCTTCCTTTTTCTTCCTCTCCAAGGCTGGAACATGGTGGGCAGCAGAGACTAAAACCTGGCCTGAGGAAGTGTGAGTGTGTTTACTGCGTCTGGTATTGTTCCGGTTTATTTTAAAAATGCTGCTATTCTCCCACTTTAAAAAAAACCTCAGCTAGACCCCTCTCTTTGGAGCAGCTACAGACTTCTAGGAAGCTTCTAGAAAAGGTTGTGGCTAAGCAACTTATAGCGGCTCTGGACAAACATAACATTTGTGATAAGTTTCAGTCCAGCTTCACATGTGACACCATTGCTATTTCAGCTACACTGGCTTCCTGTTGAATTTAGAGTACATTTTAAGATCCTGGTCTGGACATTTAGAGCCTTGCATGGACTGGCACCAGCCTACATCTCCGATCTGCTACAGCCCGATGTCCCCAGCAGGTCCCTGATCAGGGCTTACTTGCTATAAAACAGACTAAGATGAGAACTAAGGCTGACAGAGCTTTTGCCACTGTGGCCCCGAGACTGTGGACTCTCTCCCTCATACATTAAGAACTGTGGACTCAGTCGTTGTTTTTAAAAAAACAACTCAAAACTCACCTTTTAAAAACTGTTTTTGGTTGAATTTCTGCCTGTTTTATATTGTCTGTTTTACCCTTATATTATTTGTTATCTTATGTGCAGCACTTTTTTTTGTGGTTTTATAGATGGAGCACTGATAGCACCGTGTCAAATAATAAAGGATTCTTCTCTCTCTCAGATTCCTGTGAACTCACACTGGACCCAAACACAGCAAACAGAAACCTCATCTTGTTCGACAACAACACTAAAGTGGCATTTGTGGATGATGAGCAGCCATATCCTGATCACCCAGAGAGGTTTGATGACTGGAAACAGATTCTGTGTAGAAATGGGCTGACTGGTCGCTGTTACTGGGAGGTTGAGTGGGAAGGTTGGGTTTACATAGCAGTGAGTTACAGAGGAATCAGGAGGACAGGAGCCAGCAAAGGCTGCTGGTTTGGATGGAATACTCAGTCGTGGAGTCTGAGATGCTCTGAAGATGGTTACTTTGCTTGGCACAATAACACTAGAACAGACCTCTCTACCTCTTCCTCCTCCTTCGTCTCCTCTTCCGCCTCCTCCACCTCCTCCACCTCAAACAGAGTAGCAGTGTATGTAGACTGTCCTGCTGGGACTCTGTCCTTCTACAGAGTCTCCTCAAACTCCTTGACCCATCTCCACACCTTCAGCACCACATTCACTGAGACTCTTTATCCTGGATTTAGGGTATTTTCATCTTCCTCAGTGTCTCTGTGTTCACTTTAGGAAGGAGACTGTCTTCTTGCAGAAACAATGACACAGATTTATTCAGGCAAATACTTTACATTAAAAAATCCTTTAAAAAATCTTTTTCCAAACAGCACCAATAATTTTACTTTAGACCAGAAGATTCCACACACTGACTGTGAGTAACACTTTAGACTGACCACTATTAACAAATGGAAAAAGAATAATTTCTACAATGTTAGTTGTACTAAAGATGGTTGTATGGAGGCAGGAAGCTTGAAGTGAGTTTTACAAAGTAATCTGTTCTCTAGCTTATGTCCTTTGCATAGGTCTATATTACCATAATGCAAATGCTTTGTATCATATTTATCTGTTTCCATTCATTTTACAACCAGTGACAGAATTTGTTGACAATAAATTTCATTTCCTGTGTGATTCAGCAATAAAATGATCATTGCTCCAATGTTTTCTTCTCTACAACATTTTGTTCAGTTTATTTCAATTTTATTTATATAGCACCAAATCACACGAGTTGCCTCAAGGTGCTTTATATTGTAAGGTAGACCCTTCAATAATACATACAGAGAAAAACCCAACAATCATATGAGTAAGCACTTTGGAAACAGTGGGAAAGAAAATTTTCCTCTTAACAGTGAGAATCCTCCAGCAGAACCAGGTTTGACGACCACCTGCTACGACCAGTTGCGGTGAGGGAAGGAAGACAGGACAAAGACATGCTGTGGAAGAGAGCCAGAGATTAACAATAACCAATGATAGGGCTATTGCAGTTTGAAGCCTAATCTTGAAAGTAGAGATAGTGTCTGTCTCCTGAATCCAAACTGGAAGCTGGTTCCACAGAAGAGGGGCCTGAAAACTGAAGGCTCTGCCTCCCATTCTACTTTTAAATACTCTAGGAACAGCATATATATATATATATATATATATATATATATATATATATATCTCACATCTCAAAACTCGCTCTTGTCATGGTCCCGGGACTTCTACCCGGTGCTTTGTGTTTTCCTGTATTTTTGTCATTTGACGTATTATGTTTTAGGTCCACTGTTTATTCTAAAGGTCCCTAGGTTATTCTGTTTAGATGTCGTTTATTAGGTTTCCCCTTGTGTCTTTACCCCCTGTGTCTCACTCAGTGTATCTGTGAGTTCTTATGCCTTGTTTTCCCTCCTTGTGTTTTATTCCATGCCTTCCCAGCCCGTTATGTCTGTTCTCTCCCCGTGTTCTCTCTCCCCCTCCGGTCTGTGTACTTCCTGTGTTACTTTGATAGTCTCCCATCAGTGTACGTGTTCGCTCCTGCCCTGTCTCGTTATGAATATCTGTATCAGCTGTGTTCCCTGTGTGCTCCCACGTCCCTCGTTATCCTTCTGTGTATTTATGTCCGCGTCTCCCTCATTCATGGCCGTGTGTTTCTCTGTGTACTAGTTTATAGTTTCCCAGTTTAGTTTGTATGGTTTTGCTCTCCAGCAATAAAGCTGTGAATTTTGATTTCATTCCTGCCTCATCCTGCCTGCACACAGCCGCATTATGACAGCTCTCGCTCTCTTTCTCTCTCGCCGTCACTCCTAAAACTTCCCCCTCTTCCTAAACAACCAAATGTCATGTTGCCATATAATTTTTTTGATTGGTCGACATGGTGCATTTTTCCACCAACACAAAACGGTTGTTTTATTTTTGACTTTTTTTTTTTTGCTCGTAAGCAGAGAGTGCTTGCTGGTTTTACGTGGCCTATCAACACAATTTATAAACTGGTATATATCACCTTGTTGCTTTGTCATCTTAAAGTGGTCATGTGATTGGCTTACCATGACTCCTTTGTTCTTCCTCAGTCAAACAGCAGCACTCATGCGATTGTTTTGCCCCCTGAGCTCCAGGTGTTGTGCTAGACACTGATCGTCGGGCAGAAAGTGATTACCGTCTGCGGGAGCGCGCAGCTGCTGAAAAAGTGTTCATGGGAGTGTAAAATGTTCAAATGTAGTTTTCAATAAAGTTTTTTTAATCCACTCTAAAAAAACAATACTCAAGCATTTGCATCGTGGTTTTATGAACGAAAAGTGATTGAAGTAAAGAAATTGAAGTTAAAAGAAAACTACACTCATTACAAATTTAGCTGATTAAATACAATAAGAGTTGTTGTTTTTTAACAGAGCTTTATTGAACAAGTGAACACACAAAGCAAAAGGCCATTTGAAAAACATAACAGAATATCTCATATCCTAGCAGCACAAACGCTCATTGTACCTGCACAAATCTGCACAAACGTAGCACAATACTGTCTAAGACAGGAAGCTCTGCTTTGTGCAGAGAACAGGAAGCGATGCAGACAGAAAAGTGAAACTAGGCAGAGTTGTTTTGATCGAAACTATGTGTGACGTATAACAGAACTATATTACGCCCATTCAGCTTGTAATGCTTTAGACCCGTGGATGCTTGCTAGCGTCTGCAGCTCTCCTTTTCCAGAAATGTAGAATAAAGATGATTCTTTGAGCTTTGACCACACTGAGTCGGGTTGTCTCTGTTCAGTACTGGGGATAAAAGAATCGGGTTTAATACTAACTAAAGTAGCTCTGGTGAAGAAACAGGTGAGACACTTTCTAAATCAGCAGGTCGAGCAGGAACAGATGACGCAGCTGCTGAAGGAGAAAAGCATGATCGTCGCTCACCAGCCACACTTCCTCAGTAAAGTAAAGAGTTTCAGGACAAAAAGCTGTTTCCTCTTCAGTAGCTGATTATGTTTCACTGCTTAGGACCAAACTGATGGAAAAACTTTCAGAAAGAGATGAAGACAAATCAACACGGATGTGAACATATTCAAATTCAAGCTAAAACTTCGCACATTGTCTTTAATGGAACTTTATCTAAAATTTGATTATCACCCAAAATGTGTCTTTGTTCTTTGAATTCTAAGATATATCCATCCATCCGTCCATCTTCATCCGCTTTATCCGAGGCCGGGTCGCGGGGGCAGCAGCCTAAGCAGAGAGGCCCAGACCTCCCTCTCCCCAGCCACCTCCTCCAGCTTATCCGGGGGAACACCAAGGCGTTCCCAGGCCAGCCGAGAGATATAATCTCTACAGCGTGTCCTGGGTCTGCCCCGGGGCCTCCTCCCGGTGGAACACCTCACCCAGGACGCGCCCAGGAGGCATCCTTATCAGAGGCCCGAACCACCTCAACTGGCTCCTTTCGATGTGGAGCAGCAGCGGCTCTACTCTGAGCCCCTCCCGGATGGCAGAACTTCTCACCCTATCTCTAAGGGAGAGGCCAGTCACCCTTCGGAGGAAGCTCATTTCTGCCGCTTGTATCCGCGATCTCGTTCTTTCGGTCACTACCCACAGCTCGTGGCCATAGGTGAGGGTAGGGACGTAGATCGACCGGTAAATTGAGAGCTTCGCTTTAACACTCAGCTCCCTCTTCACCACGACGGACCGGTGCAGCGTCCGCATTACTGCAGCTGCAGCCCCAATCCATCTGTCGATCTCCGGCTTCCTTCTCCCATCACTCGCGAACAAGACCCCGAGATACTTGGACTCCTCCACTTGGGGCAGGAACTCATCCCCGACCCGGAGTGGGCACTCCACCCTTTTCCGGTTGTGAAGCAGCGGGAATGAGGTCAGCACCTCCAAATCTGAGGTCATGGTTCTCAGCTGGTTCTAAGATATAATAAAATCTATTTAAATGTTCAGTTTATCTTCAACAACAGGAACTTCATTAAGTTCTTTATTATTCAATGAAAAATCAAAAAACACAATTAAATATATAAAATAACTTGTATTTATTTGAAAAATATATTTAGATTCATATCCAGGTACACATAGCTCGATGTGTTTAATAAGGATAAAGTAACTAGCTTTACAATGATTTTGTTGTTGTTTTTTACAGATAGTATGTGCTGCTTTTGGCTTTCATACAAAATGTTCAGGTTAACCACCAAAAGGATCTGATGAGTTTAAAATATATATTTTTAAAAAGCAGGTTTGATGACCAGGTGTTAGTGTTACACCTGAAGTAAATACAAATAGAAAATGTAGTCTGACACCAGGGGGCGTTCTGTCTGTACTCTGGTTTCAATCACTGTCTAAAGGCATGCGTGTACCTGTTCGGCTGCTCATATCACTCTATGTAAAACACATGTGATACAAACATGTACAAACTGCTCGTGCCTATACAGCAGCCACAGGTCAAACATCTCCGGTTTGGGGAAACAAGGAGATTTTATTCCACAGTTAACACAGAGACACTGTGGAACCGGCAAGCCAGAACCCAAATCCAGGATACACCGGCTCGGTGAATGTGGTGGTGAAGGTGTGGAGGTGGAACAGTGAGTCAGAGGTTACTTTGTAGAAGGACAGAGTGCCTGCAGGCCAGTCCAAGTATACTGCTACTCTGTTAAAGATGAAGGAGAAGGGGACTGAGGAGAACACAGTTCTTCTCCTGTCGTGCCAGACAGAGTAACCATCAACAGGAGAGCAGAAGATGCTCCACGACTGGTTATTCCATCCAAACCAGCATTCGGCACCCTTTCCTCTCCTTCGGATTCCTTTGTAACTCACTGCTACATAAGCTCCTCCTCTCCACTCGACCTCCCAGTAACAGCGACCAGTCAGACCATTTGTGCACAGCAGCTGACAGCAGTCAAACCTCTCTGGATGATCAGGGTATGGTTGCTTCCGCCTCAGCCCTTTCATCACCGTGTTGTGATACACCACGACATTCCTGTTCACCGTGTTTGTGTCCAGTGTGAGCTCACAGAAATCTGATGGAGAAAAAACACAGCAGTAGTTTGTTATCTGTCACTTGGTAGCTTCACCTGCTGCTTTATGCAGAGACCGTTCACCAGGTAAAACCTGAATCCGTTTGGATCTTCAGTCAAACTGACAGTTACCTGAAGACACACCAGCTTTTGATTTAAAAGGCACAGTCGATGAATTGTTTTCCCTTTTTTTCCCAAAAACTTTATTGAGCAACAGTATACAAAAAGTGCATACAGTATGGAACATAATTAACATATCCAGGGGGTGCAACATAAAAAGTTACATTCATTCAAATAATTTGTAGTTAGTGCAAAAAGTAATTGTTTTTATAGCCTTTTTATTAAGTGATCGACTGATCAATTTTTATGTAAGATTATCATTATAGTAGTGTTTAAAATTAGGCTTTTGGTTACTGTATTTGAATTTGTGGAAATAAAATTTAGCTAAGATAACTAACAAGTTTATTATAAAGTTCTTCTTTTTTTGCCTTCGAAACACACATGGGTTTCCATTACAACCCAGTGTAAGTGCTTGTTGTCATAGCGATGCGTCTGCGCGTCCCGTGACGTAATTATTTTGCGACACGAACGCTACAACAAAGGTAGACGTCAAAGCTCAGGCTGTGGCTTTCGTCAGACTCGTTGATCACAGCATTGTTTTTGGGGCCGTTTCCCTTGTTGTCAGGTTTCAGATATTGTGGTTTTATTTTCGTGAACGAGACGCTCTCATGACTCATTGAGTGACATTATTGACCAGCCAATCAGTGGCACAGAGTCTAATGATTTCACATTTTAGTACCTGCTCGGCTCGCTTGGAACCCCGCCGACCAAAAGTACTGAGTCGTAGGTACTGATGGAAAAGATGCAATAAAATCAGTACAATACATTACACTATAATACATTAAATCAATGTATAAAGATATGGTTTTCATTCTGTACAGGGATGAGAACAGCATTAAGCTACAAGAGGTGTTTTCTGTATACATATGTCTAATATGATTTGAACAGTTATCACTGGTATAAAACATATTACACTCAGGAAGAAGCTGCACAACTACATGACTGAGCTATGAATATGTGTAGAGTATATAAGTATTACTTCTTCCCACTCCTTTTCGAGCACCTGATGTACTAGAAGACAATATTTTCCTTCCTTTATATATGCTCTATCTTGTACATATGTACGCATATGCTTGAAATAAATGATCAATGAAAGCTCCGTTTATTTTAGGAGTTTGTCAAAAAACAACAAACAAAAGGTTCCAGCTCAGCCGCTGGAGTTATGAAGGTGAAGCAGAGCTCACGCAGGTACAGCATCCTGTGCCACCATTCACCTGACAATGAATGTTTAATTTAATTTAAGGTAAACTTCAAGTTTTATTGAAATTGAATTTGTGGTTTTGTTTTGTTGGACACCTACAGACTTGGATTAATTTGGTTGTAGAGCAGACTTCAAGTGAAACCTGGAGCAGCAGCTCATCTGTATGTTTGCCACTTCACACTCAGCTGTGAACCGCTCCAGTTTGAGCTGGGGGCCACCACCTGACCGTGCAGTTAACAGGAAAATCTGCCCATAGAAATTATGAACAGCATCGGTGTCAAAGGACAGAATCCCAGTGAAAATGAGTCCGACTCATTTCCAGTGATGCACACCAAGCTCGGGCGTGTAGCACAGGGACTGAATGGCTCCTAAACACAGAGGATAGAGATTTGGTCCAGCGTTCTACAAAAAGGATTAAAATCGTTCCTCCTGAATCCAAAGTGTTACTAATGGATTCAATTCAATTTTTTTATATGGCACCAAATCACAACAACAGTCGCCTCAAGGCGCTTTATATAGTACAGTAGATCCTACAATAATAGATACAGAGAAAAATCAACAATCATATGACCCCCTATGAGCAAGCACTTTGGCGACAGTGGGAAGGAAAAACTCCATTTTAACAGGAAGAAACCTCCGGCAGAACCAGGCTCAGGGAGGGGCGGGGCCATCTGCTGTGATTGGTTAGGATGAGAGAAGGAAGACAGGATAAAGACATGCTGTGGAAGAGAGATTAATAACAAGTATGATTCAGTGCAGAGAGGTCTATTAACACATAGTGAGTGAAGAAGAAACACCCAGTGCATCATGGGAATCCTCGGCAGCCTAAACCTATTGCAGCATAACTAAGGGAGGATTCAGGGTCACCTGGTCCAGCCCTAACTATATGCTTTATCACACAGGAAAGTTTGAAGCCTAATCTTGAAAGTAGAGATAGTTTCTGTCTCCTGAATCCAAACTGGAAGCTGGTTCCACAGAAGAGGGGCCTGAAAACTGAAGGCTCTGCCTCCCATTCTACTTTTAAATACTCTAGGAACAACAAGTAGGCCTGCAGTGTGAGAGCAAAGTGCTCTAATAGGGTGATATGGCACTACAAGGTCATTAAGATAAGATGGGGCCTGATTAGGAGGTAGAAAGTGGTGTCTGGACTCCTCTGCTTAGGCTGCTGACCGCTGCAATCACACCCCAGAAGAAGAAGAAGATGGACAGATGAACTAACAGTTTTTTTCAGTATGATCAAAGTGAACAAACACTCACACTTCGTCAGTCTGGGTTTCAGTCTCTGCTTTCCACAATGTTCCAGCCTGGATGAAGAAACAGAATCATTGAAAACACTCAGAAAAACTCATCATGAAGCTAAAAAATATATTGCTACTGTTTCCACTCCCACAGGCGACACTTGGGGACATGCAGTCTTTTTCTTAATGTCCAATAACAGCTTTAGCACGTCAGCACCCAGGAGAGGCTTTCGAGCACTCTTCCCTTTTCTGGAAATGATGGAGTGGGGAATGCAAATGTTGAGCAGGTGCAGGCTGAGAAGCACTTACTGATTAGCCTCTATGAGAACCAGCTGCTTTGCCATCACTCCACCTTAAAATGGGACAGGTCACCTTTTGTCCCTGCAGTTTGTACAACATCATGTGCAGTGCTAACAGTGCCTCTCTACCCGTTAGCCAGGTAACCATCACAAAGCTATTAAATTTCATGTTGCAACCGAAGCATTTTCACAGAAGATATATCAACAAGTACAGAAACTTCAGTACCTCCTCCTCCTCCTGCCTCCCCTTTCTCTCATCCACCTGCTGGCCTCCACCACTTGCTAATGTTACTGAATCTGTGGAAGCTCCACGATAGCCACCGCACGAAGTAACAACTAACGAGCCTATCTAAATCCCAGTAACGAGTAACGCGTTCCTGATTTTGGCATAATAACTAGTTACCGTGCTCGTTACCACAATAATAACGTAGTTACTGTAACGCGTTACTTAATAATGCATTAGTCCCAACACTGGTGATGAAGTATGAAAAAGCAGTTACTAACTAATTTAGTAGAAAACACTTTTACCACTGACTATGGCGCACAGTTTTGGCTCCACCTCTTTTTATGCCACATTCTTAGTTTTTCAGGCTAAGGCTGATCACAGAGGTATTTTGGGCACGGCTCCTTTCAGTTCCTACATGACTGAATACCAGAGCACAAACCAAGGTCCACAAAGACGTGGTCTGCACAGTCCTGACCTCAACCTGAAAGAACATCTTTGGGAGTAATTAGAGCAGAGACTATGAGCCAACACCAGTGTCTGACTTAACAAATGCACTTCTAGAGAAATGGTCAAAAAACCCCATAAACACACTTGTGGAAAACCTTTCCAACAGAATTGAAGCTGTTATGTGTGAGTGAAGGTAGACGAGCGAATACTCTGGGTAATGTAGCGCATCTGATTTTGGCAAATCTTTGAGTAAAATACTCCTTTGTGTTGACCAATCTGTTTATAGATGAAGCAAACTGGGGGTTCAACGCTCATTTTCATCTATATCATAGCTGGTTATCTGTCTAGCACGAACGAATGTCATCTGTGGGTCACACCTGAGAGTGTCCAGTCTGCAGCTTGGCTCCTCCAGTACAGCAGACAAAAGCTTCATTCCTGAGTCTCCTGGATGATTGTAGCTCAGGTCTAGCTCTCTCAAGTGTGAGGCGTGGGACCTCAGAGTAGAGGACAAGGAAGTGCAGCCTTCCTCTGTGATTAGACAGCCTGACAATCTAGAGACAAACACAAGGAATTAAGTGTAATTCACTTACACACTGGCACATAACAACTGGAAAACAACACAAATATACAATTCAATTTTATTTATAAAGCACCAAATCACACCAACAGTCGCCTCAAGGCGCTTTATGCTGTAAGGTAGACCCTACAATAATAGATACAGAGAAAAACCCAACAATCATATGACCCCCTATGAGCAGCACTTTGGCGACAGTGGGAAGGAACAACTCCCTTTTAACAGGAAGAAACCTCCGACAGAACCAGGCTCAGGGAGGGGCAGGGCCATCTGCTGTGATTGGTTAGGGGTGAGAGAAGGAAGACAGGATAACATATACAGATTGTATAAAAATGAAGAAACAATTATCACAATGCTCACAAGTTTGACTTCTCAAAATCAGTGTTTAAACATCAGAAGAGAAGATATGGAATACAAGTGTCTTAGATGCATCAACTGTAACTGACTTCCTAATATGTAGTTGTGTAGTATTTCAGTATATGGCACAAATCTTTAACATGCTTATTAAATCTGAGAGTGGACTCTAAGGTAACATGTTTATTATTTAAACTCTTCAACATTTTTAAACTATTTTCCATTCAGTTTAATTCAGTTTTATTTATTTAGCCCAAATTATGGAGTTAAAATGATGCTAGCAGTCTCATGAGATGGACAAGCCCAGACCCCAAACAGACAGTTCAGGAGGACATGGCAAAGTTAGTAATTGTATTTATTATACTTTTACTTACTTTGATTACTTTTCAATTCATTAGTTTTTGTAAAATTACTTTGGTTAAACAAAGCTGTTTATTGATTATTAATTAATAAATGTATTTCTGTTTCTCACATTAAGGTCATTTCCAGGATTTTTTTTTAACCAAAAAAGGGGGGAAATCGCTTTTCTACTCTCCAAAGCATATGTATACATGCATATGTATACATACATCTGTATACATATGTATGTATACATATATATATATATATATATATATATATATATATATATATATATATATATATATATATATATATACATACAATGTGTGTATATATATATATTTATATATATATATACACATTGTATGTATATACACATTGTATGTATATATATATATATATATATATATACAATGTATATATATATACATTGATTTAATGTATTCTGACGTTGCTGTCTGTGTTGAGAGCTCAGTGGATCTGCGTTTGACTTATCGGCCTAGGCTGCACTGTCGAGCGCAGATCCACTGAGCGCAGATCCACTGAGCGCAGCGCAAGCTAGCAAGACAGAAGTTAAGCTCGTTACAACATGTCAATTGCCTCAACGCTCCCTGAAATTGAACCTCCCCCACCCTCATTCAGATCTGGCGTTTGGAACTATTTTGGTCTTCATGTGACGTATGACCCTGAAGGTAAGCGCGTCATGGACAAAAGTAAAACAGCATGTCGGATGTGCCACGCAATGCTCAATTACATTGGTGGGAACTAGTGCGTTAGCACAGTTAGCTTGTTAACGTGTTGGGCGTCCAGCCCCACGCACGGGGCGATCCGCGGTAGCTCGTTAACGGAGATTTGCCGTGTTGTGGCGTTAACGTCATTTCAGATTAACGCTGACAGCACTAGTGGGAACACAACGAATATGACTGCACATTTACTCCGACATCATCCTAGTGCAAAGACAAGTGGAAGCAGACAAAAACAACAAGCGCGCATGCTATAAACTTTACCCGAGTCATTTAGACAGCCGTTAGCACATGATTCTCCTTATGGGGACCTGATATGTTTAATATGCTGCTGAGAACATTTTTAATATTTTATTATTATACTTTTATTAGTCCCACAAGGGGAAATTTCATGTTAAGGCTGCCGATGTATTGCACACAATGGCGGCACCATCTTACCCTTCGCCCATACATACATTACAGAAAAACATCACATGGGGAAGACAGGTCAGAGAGGTATAACAATGGAAAATGCACCACATGAGGAAAGATAAGGAGAAAAAAATAACTCCCCCCAGACTGAGCTCCAACAGGGAGATCAGTTTGAGAACAGAAAAAAACACCTCTGCACATGAAAAAACTCTTAATACACCAAAGAATTACATGACAAGCAACAGGGGGGGGGGTAAAGGGTGAGAGACAGCCGATGTAGACAGTACATCCGGGCCTGCGTGCGCTGGTCTCCATGATCCACCGTCAGCATCGGAAGGGAATAAGCGTCGAAGGCGTTTGGAAAGGGAGGTGGGGGGATGAGTGTACATCTGCATGTGTATATATATGTCTGTGTGCGTGTGTGTGTGTATGTCCATAGTTCAGCTGAGACAGTGTCCTTCGCCCTGCCAGGCTAAGTAAACAGTCTTCCAGCCAACCCAGGTGGCCTTGCATAGAATGGGAGGAACAGTCTAAACACAGTCGTTATCAGGGTGTTGTTGTTCAGCTCCAGCCTTGAGACCGCAGCTGGCGCCAAAGGGATATCCAAACAACTCATGAGAATTTCAATGTTGACTTACAGTCCACACTGGTCTCTCAATCTCCCGTTGGAGAGCCGTGAGCTTCTCCATGATGTTATCAAACTTGCGCTCCGTGATGTTGTCATTCTTGTGCTCAAAGAGCCGATTCGGAGAACTCACGACCGCAGTGAGCTTCTCCAAGATGTGATCCAATTTGCACTCAGAGGTGTTATTCTGAGTATTCAAGGCAGCCGTAAGCTTCTCCAAGCTCTTAACCATGCTGCACTCAATGAGCCCATTTTGAGAAACTCACGCCTCGTCCCATCGTTTCAATCCCAGCGGGCAGCCTTGTGGGGGTTTGAACAGCCGGTTCCGCTTTCTTAATTCTTCGATAAGTCAGGGCCAAGCCAGCTCCGATCAGCAAGAACCCTGTTACCATGGTTCCAAATAGGTAGATATCTTCAGCACTCAGGCTCACCCGAGCCCAGACTTCTCGTTGAGAAAAGGGTGTCAATTGCATTCAGGGACCAGTCGATCAAATCCATAATTCCTCTTTTAGGTTTTAGAGAACAGACTGTGAGAGAGTGTTCAGGGAAAAGTAATAGAAAAAACACGAGACTAGACAAGGACACAAGAGGCTAAGCAGCGAAGCTAAGGGAGAGGAGGAGGAGGAGGAGGAGAAAAGTGCGACCGCCTTCATCAAGAGCAAAAAGAGCAAAAAGAACCCCAGAAGAAGGGTAAAGTATAGCTTTTATTTTGGAAAGAGCCATTTCTCTGTAATAAACTCTCTTTTTGAAAGATGAGTGATTTCTCAATCAGATAGATTTTTTATTATTATTATTTTGTTGTTTCAGCAACATTAAATTTAAAAACTGTACTTTTGCGTTAAAATATATATTTATGATTTTAATAAATTACAAATTTAAAAGGCATGAACATTATTTTGTATCGAAAAATATCGAACCATTAGGGTTAGGGTATCTAACCCTAACCCTAACTGAACCGTGAATTTTGTGTATTGTTGCACCCCTAATATATGTATATATATATATATGTGTGTGTACATTTATTTATTTATTTTTTTTACCCAATGACATGCATATCAGCTTCTAACTTTTATGTATGTTGTTTCTCTGGATTTTTGGTTAATATTCTTTATCTTTCTCGAAATTCATCAGGGGATCAAATAATTATTTCCCCCACTGTATACAGTAAACAGCAATGGCTCAAAGATCGAACCCTGTGGCACTACTGTAATGCCAAGACCCCTTAGTGGTGGTATTTCTAACTTTATCCTGGCACACTAACAGTTCTCAGAGAAAAACACTGAATCAAGTTTTGTACATTGCAGATTAGAATTCAGATAACTTAACCACTGAGTGATTAACCGTATCAAAGTCCAGGTTCAGAAAAACAGCAGTTTATCCCTGTTGAATTGTCCGCTGTTTATGGTCTCTGCAAGAATTGATCACTGTTACTACAAGCTTTGAATCAAGCTAATTAACATTTATATGGTTATCTGTTGAACCGAAGCTGAACTCTGACCTGAGAATCTCCAGTTTGCAGTGTGGATTCTCCAGTCCCGTGGCCAGCAAAGTCAGGCCTGAATCCTGCAGGTCATTGTTACTCATGTCGATCACTCTCAAAGTGGAGGGCTTGGAGCTGAGAACTGATGACAGTGCTTTACAGCTTCCCTCTGTCAGATTACAGCCACTCAGTCTGGAAGCAATTAAAAAAAAACACTTTATAGATCATAACCATCACCTTCCTTTTTGGTAACTTTAAGGACTAATCCGTATCACTCAAAGCTTTCAAATTTTATTTTATTGTGTTCAGATTTCCCCCAACAGCAGTGATGAGTTTGTAGAAAATAGTTAGTCAATAAATAATAATATGCAGATCTTATCCTATGAAGTACACATAGAAACAAGTAATCCTCTTACATCAGTCAGCCAGTCTGAAGTTATTTAGGCCTACTGCTGTATTTTCAGTCTCTCATGAGCTGCTGACCAGCACACACATGCTTTGATGACTAAATTAAGTGATGAGACTGAACAGATATAAGTATATCTTACTAGAATAGAATAGAATAGAATAGAATAGAATTCAACTTTATGTCATTGCACATGTCACAAGTACAAGGCAACGAAATGCAGTTTGCGTTTATTCAGAAGTGCTTTTGCCATAATATAGATATATTACAATATATATATTAGCAATAATATAGATATATTACAATATATATATTAGCAATAATATAGATATATTACAGGAATGGGTCTGTTATAGGTATGAGGGTACAAAATATGGGTCTATTATGGGTATGTTACAATGTACACGGTATGAAGGTATGTTATGAATATGCTATGACTATAAGTATGTACAGGCTGTAGTGAGTGTACAGGCTATGTACAGGATATAAATGTGAAAACTATACAGAAATATGACATATAAAGCTATACAGGGATATGAACTATGCAAGTTATAAACAGTTGTAAACAGTTGTAGAATTATAATTACCGTATTGTACAGAATCATTGTCTATACAGCATTTACAGTAGTGCAGTTAAGATCAGTGAGATATGTGGATGATTTCTATAGAGGCTGTATAAAGTGCTAATGGTAGTGAGTGGTGGTTCAGTCCATGTTATTACTGTGTGTATGAGGGTACAGTTGGCCATTTGTTTGTTTTTGTCCATTGTGGGTGTGTAGGTGGTTGTGGGTGTGTGTATGTAACTACATCAGATTGTTAACTTTGTGTTTTCACCTTGTCCTGTTTGTTGTCATTGTTCTGAACTCTGACCTGAGAATCTCCAGTTTGCAGTGTGGATTCTCCAGTCCTGCCGCCAGCAAGGTCACCCCTGAATCCTGCAGGTCATTCTTACTCATGTCGAGCTCTATCAAAGTGGAGGACCTGGAGCTGAGAACTGATGATAGTACGTTACAGCTTTCCTCTGTCAGGTTGCAGCCACTCAGTCTGGATGCAATTTAAAAAAAAAACACAGACAAACACTAACACTGGTGTACAATGTAAAACAGTCAAACTTTCAGAGTGTGCTTCACTCAATGACATACTGTAGCTCCAGTGAAAACTAAGGTCTCAAATCAGAAGTACCTGACTCCGTGGTATAATTCTCAAACACGTAGCCTAAAGCAGATGACTCGTAAGCTGGAGAGGAAATGGCGTGTCACAAATGTAGAGGATCATCATTTAGCCTGGAGAAATAGTTTGCTGCTTTTTAAGAAAGCCCTCCGCAAAGCCAGAACATCTTACTATTCATCACTGATTGAAGAAAATAAGAACAACCCCAGGTTTCTCTTCAGCACTGTAGCCAGGCTGACAAACAGTCAGAGCTCTGTTGAGCCAAACATCCCTTTAACGTTAACTAGTAATGACTTCATGAACTTCTTCACTGTGTTTATACACCTCTCATTAGTTATATTTTATATTTTGGGGGTCTTCTGTTTTCTCTTAATTATTGTAGGGTCTTTACCTTTCAATATAAAGTTACTTGAGGCAACTGCAGTTGCAATTAGGTGCTATATGAAATTTAATTGAACTTCAAACATGTGAAGTATTCTTTACTATTAGAATCAAAGACTGAGCTGACTACTGATGTCACTATAACTTTTAGGCAAATAAAATCAAATAACTTTATTACACTAAACAGTATTTCGTTGATCACTCTTACTCCCACAAATACATTTGGGTAAATGCTAAGAATCAGAGATTATGCTGAATGGTCGAGAAACACATTATTACAATTACATTATTAGATGGGTGGTAGTTTTGTGCACTTACATTATTGTGTTGGAAGCTTTGACCGCAGGCAATAGTCTTAGAAGAGCTTCCTCAGAAGCAGAGTATTTCTTCAGGTCAAAAACATTAAGATGTTCTTCTGATGACACTAAGATGAAGACCAGAGCTGACCACTGAGCTGGAGTCAGTTCATGGGTGCAGAGGCATCCTGAACTCAGGTACTGTTGGATCTCCTCCACTAACGAACAATCATTTAGTTCATTCAGACAGTGAAACAAATTGATGTTTCTCTCTGGAGACAGATTCTCACTGATTTTCTTCTTGATATATTGAACTGTGTTCTGAGTGGTCTCTGAACTACAGTCTGTTTTTCTCAGCACGTCCTGTAGTTTGTCCTGATTGGTCTGCAGTGAAAGACCCAGAAGGAAGCGAAGGAACAAGTCCAGGTGTCCATTTGGACTCTGCAAGGCCCTGTTAATGAAATTCCTGTGGATTTTCTTTGAAGCAGTTTTACTGAAAAACAGCCAAAGGTTTTTCAGTGATGGTTGTGGCAATGGCATCACATTTATGTTACTGTTGTTAAGCGACATCCTCACATAAAGAGCAGCCAGAAACTCCTGAACGCTCAGATGGACGAAGCTGAACATCTTGTCTTTCCCTTTCCTTCCTCGATCTTCTTTGAAGATCTCTGTGAACACTCCTGAGCACACCGAGGCTTCACTGAAATCAATGCCACTCTCTCTCAGATCCTTCTCATAGAAGATCAGGTTGCCCTTTTCCAACTGCTCAAAGGCCAGTTTTGCTAATGACTTAATGCATTGAATGCTCTTCTCTGGGCCATACTTTTCTTTTGTCCGGTCAATCTGAAACACCAGGAACTCTGCGTACATCTCAGTCAGAGTCTTGGGCAGCTCTCCTCCCTCTCTGGTTTTCAGCACATCCTCCAGAACTGTTGCAGTGATCCAGCAGAAGACTGGGATGTGGCACATGATGTGGAGGCTTCGTGATGTCACGATATGGGAGATGAGTTTGTCAGCCTCCTCCTTACCTTTGACTCTCTTCCTGAAGTACTCCTCTTTCTGTGGGTCTGTGAACCCCCTGACCTCTGTTGTACTGCTGATAAACTCTCGAGGGATCTGATTGGCCGCTGCAGGCCGTGTGGTTACCCAGATGCGAGCAGAGCGTAGCAGTTTCCCATTGATGAGTTTCCTCAGCAGGACATCTGTTTTAGTTGCCTTTGTTACATCGACAGAGCGAATGTCTTCAGAATGAAGGTCGAGATGAAGGCGGCTCTCATCCAGCCCATCAAACACAAACAGAAGTTTGAATTTACTCTTGTCATAGTTGGTGATTCCTGATGACTGAACATCTGTAAAGATGTAATTAAGAGCTTCCTGTGGGATGCCTACAGTTTCTGGGATGCATTCATGAATGAGCTCTGCCAAACTGAACTTTTCTCCCTTCAGAGGATTCAGCTGACGGAAGGTGAAGGGGAAAATCAGATGCACATCTTGATTGGATCTTTGTTCAGCCCAGTCCAAAACAAACTTGTGAACAAGGAAAGTTTTTCCAATTCCTGCGATTCCATTGGTCATCACTGTTTTGATGGGTCTGTAGCCTCCTGAAGGATGTTTGAACATGTCTGTGGGTCTAATAGGTTTCTCTGGCTCTGCTGGCTTCCATACTTTCTCAATCTGCCGGACCTCATGCTGTGTGTTGATATGTACATCATACCCAGCTGTGATGTACAGCTCTGTGTAGATATCAACCAGACGCTGTTTATCTTCTGCCCAACCTTCTTGTGCGCACATAAACTTGTCCTGGAAGTTTGATTGAAGCATCTGTTGGTAAGATGTGATGGGGTGAGGCTCTGGTACTGGAACCATCACATCTGTGTCAAATATGAATGAAAAGAAAGAAAGTGTGAGGCTTTTGTGCACAGATGCCTATCTCGATGACCATCTGGCAGACCTTGCATTTAATCATCACCAACTGAAAGGACACAAAACAATCGGAGATGTACCTGCACTGAATCAAAGTTTTACAGAAATGACCCTCTTGTTCTTTGTTGGAAACTCCAGCACAGCAGAGCTGGAAGAGTTTGGGTCCTGAGCCTTACCTATCTCTGGAGGTTGCCCAGTTATTTTGGGCTGGCACTATTCTAATTCTCACAGCAGGTCAAATTCCTTCCACACCAGATCTGCGATATTCTGTGGCCTTCGGAACAATCTGCAATGGGTTCAAGAGATCGAGCTCCTTCCCAGCTCACATTGAACCCAAACTCAGTGCCCGTCCGGGCAGGAGATCGATCCACATCTATGCCGAACTTTGGGAATAAGGTTAATGAAATAACTAAAACTTGCTTTGGCGAATAAAAATGTCTGGACTCTTGGCTTTGATCAATATAAATTGTTTAGAAGCAGGGTGGCTGTGGCTTAGGCCATAGACCAGGTCATCTACTAAATGAAATGTCAGTGGGTTCAGTCCTGCAGTTTGCATGTCAATAAAACTTGTGTAAGACAGTGAACCCAAATTGTTCTCTGTGATTCCACTGGACAGTGAGTGTGTGCATCATAGTTAGAAAGTTCTTAAAATGCACAGAATATCAGTGTGTGCTGTTTTAATTTGTGAAATTTGTCCTTTAAATGGGTGAATGTGGTTGTAATAAAGACCACCTCATCAGTGTTGGAGAGTAACGTAATACATGTACCGGCATTACGTATTTAAAATGACAAAATATGAGTAACTGTATTCTGTTACAGTTACCGTAAAAGGTGGTATTCAGAATACAGTTACTTTGTTGAAATAAATGGATTACACGGTCTTTTCCTGTTTCATATGTTAGGCTGTGCTCTCTCTATTTTTGGTAATTCCACGCCGGAGGAAACCCAAACAAAACACAGGAGGCTCTAATGCCTGTGTCTCAGTCTCACCTCCAGCATAATGATGTGAAAATATATTCTAAAAAATTATTATACAAAAATGATTTAATATGAAGGCAACAGGCAGAGTGTTACAGGCATCGCCCTAAAGCATGGAGCCTCATGGGCGGTGTAGTCCGTGCTGCAGGGAGAATGGACTGCTGTACCCGTGATGTGTCTGTGAGCGAGGGAGGGAGAAAAAGGAAAAGTACGAGTTGTCACAGAGCAGAAACGAGCTGGAAGCATGTAAATATAATAATAACCACTGCAGCCAAACAGAGAGCCTGACGAGCCCAGCTGTAAGTAAGCTATTAAGACTCGACTGTACACTGTGTTCATGTTTTCCTCTGAAACAATAAGCTCCGTTGCAGCAGCCGTTCAACGCCTTTCTCTGTCTCTCGCTAGCAAAGTTGACCCAGACAACAAAGTAAAGCTAGTTTTCAGCTACGAGCCCGACACGAACCCGACATATTAGCCAGAGGTCCCTTTACTACGGTTCGGAGCCGCGGACCTGTTTTATATACGCGAGGAATAGTTTTCTATACGAGATCGCTGCAAAAAGTGCAGCCTTACCTAATGTCCACCTACTGTTACTCATTTATATTAAGATTTAAACATCTAGCTGGTGTTGGTGTGGAGAGTAACCTTCAGTAATAGTAATAAATCACACAGCAATAGTTCATTCATGTAGTTGTAAAAATCATGATACTATATTAAGTAATCCAAAGTATTCAGAATACGTTACTCTCATTGAGTAACGTAACAGAATACGTTACAAAATACATTTTGGGGCATGTAATCTGTAATCTGTAGTCGAATACATGTTAAAAGTAACCTTCCCAACACTGCACGTCGTGTGCTCAGTTAGAGACATCACAATGAAAATAATAATTAATATTATTTCAAACTGCAGCACGGTGGTTAGCACTGTTGCCGCACAGCAAGAAGGTCCTGAGTTCAATTCCACCATCAGGCCGGGGTCTTTCTGTGTGGAGTTTGCATGTTCTCCCCGTGTTTGCGTGGGTTCCCTCCGGGTACTCCGGCTTCCTCTCACTGTCCAAAGACATGCAGTTTGTGGGGATAGGTTAATTGGATAATCCAAATTGCCACTAGGTGTGAATGTGCGAGTGAATGTGAGTGTGAATGGTTGTCTGTCCCTGTGTGTTAGCCCTGCGACAGACTGGCGACCTGTCCAGGGTGTACCCCGCCTCTTGCCCTATGACAGCTGGGATTGGCTCCAGCGCCCCCCGCAACCCTGAAAAGGATAAGCGGTAGCGAATGGATGGATTATTTCAAACATATTACTGTATGTCTGGAAAGTAAATTATTACCATTATTCTCATTGGTCTGAGAAAAAGAATCCCGAGTCTGAGAGGAGGAAGATCCTCTTTTCTCTGATGTCTCCCCACCATCGCTGACATCCACTGACAGACAGAGATAATGAACGTGAAACTAGGTCAGACTGCAGAAACAACATGTTTGTCTCGTCCTGTGACTGACCTTCTGCTCCAGAGACGGCAGAGAAACTCTCCAGCAGATCATTCCTGTGGATCCTCTCTAAAACCTTCCTGGTCACCTCAACAGCTCCAGGAAGTCTGTATGTCTGCACCATCAGGTCTACGGTGTCCCACCTGCTTGTTGCCTGAAGTCGGCTCTTTTTGATGGTCGGGAGGTCTTCAAGGATCTCTTCCTGCTGCAGGAACCACTTGAATTTATTAAACTCTTCATCTCCCAAATCTTCCAGAGTGTTTAAGAGGTCCTCTGACGTCATCACTGCTCCCTGATAACAGAGAATATTGCCACTTATTTACCAGATGTATTTTAAGTTTCAGCTTTTCTGTCCAGCTTATAAACATTATAAAATATTAACATGTTAAGGGTCCTAGGCTAGACCCCCTTATGCTAACCAAGCCTACCGCAGACATGAGTGAGAGAGATAAATATGAACCCATACTGGCTCGGACGTCACCCGGATCAACAAGGTCCACGTCAGGTGTTGAGGAACCAGGACGCCCTGATGAGAAGTGGGCCCCTGGAAGAAGAAGGCATCGGTGGGCAAGAGATGAAAGTAGAGCGCTGTTGGAATGCTTCAACCCCAGTGGAAGGGGTTACATGAATGGGATGAGAGACTATGGACTCTTCCATAACCAACATCCACAGTGATGGTAAAACAAACTAGTAGCTCAGTGTTCCAACATTTGGAAGATGGGAATGCTCTCATGGGTAGAGTTTGACGAGGCACAACACACATGCTACACCAAGGGGGAGCCATGACGACAGGTCGGGGGGAGATATCATCACCCCGCCCGAGATTGGGTGCTAAGCCCCAAGTGCTCTTCTAGTGTTGCATGTCCAGCCTCGGAGGTGCTGTTCTCATATTGTTCCCCTGCAACTGAGAGTACACCTTGGCTGGTTCTGTGGAGAACAGCTGGTTTGTTCTCTTGCCCATCTTTACACTGTTTACATATATATTCTATACCAAACACATCTTTGTGAAAAACAAGTTACATTGAGGTTGTTTCTGTTGTGGAGAAGCTTCAGCTCTTGTCTTTCTGGCTGCTGCTGTTTAAATCCTTTCAGAGATTGTAAGTGGGACTCGGTAACATTGCAGGAAATGATGCTTGACCCATAAAATACTGTTATGTATGTTCGTTTGACTGAATCCAGCCGTGTTCTGAATCACTCGTAAAGATTTGTCCATTTTTTTCCCAAAACATCCTGCCGCCTTTTTTGGAGTAAAGTCTCTGTATAATAGTTTGTAAAACTATAGTCTGTTGATCTGCTGTTCATCCTGCAGCTTATAAGCATGACTAAAGCAGAACAAAGAACTTCCCTCTTCTTGTTCTCACTATGCAACAATTCAGTGTTGTGCAATATTCTGTCAAAACTTCAGATTTTCCTGATTAGCTGCATGTTGCCTCACAGCCTGATTTATACTTCAAGAACCATATTTATGTAAAAATAAATATGTAAAAAATAAATGTAAAAACATTAAAAAAGTAAAACTGATGAGCCCCCTTTGTGGCTCATCAGGTTAAATTGAATGCGTGGCTATAATAAAGAGAGACTGAATCAATAAACAACCCTTTGCTTTTATTAAATGATGCTGATTATTTTGAAGCTACGAGCCTAATAAACTGTCCAAATGACATGCCACATAGGGCGGTTTAATAATCAACAATCTTTAGCTTTGTGATCAGGAAGTAGAAGAATGTTTTTGAGACTTACATCGAAACAGGAGCCGAAGTCTCAGTCGAATCTCCTCAGTGTTTACGAGGAGAGCAGCACGACTGACGGCTGTTTAAAGAGAGAGGAAGTGTGCTCGCACACACATTTCCTTTTATAACGAGAGACGAGTGAATGTGGTGTTGGGATTTATGTTTATCTGTAAGGCTAATATCTCATAACTAGCAGCACATATTTGTGTTTTAGCGTTTACTGCACACAGTGTTTTGTGTCTTTGGAGGTGGACTGTTACTCTGATACTATTTGACTAAACAGAGAGGAGCCCCCCCCCCCCCCTCTGCCTCACCAGACCATGTTTACTTTAAACATGGTCATAAATTTCTGGGCTTGGAGAAGCTGTCTATCTCTTTATGTAGGTCTGACAGAGGGTAAGAGGTGGTTGCCATGGTGATGGGTGAGGCGGCTCCAAATAAGGAGATGCCCAGAAAGCTGCAGAAGAAGAAACCTGAGCCAACATCAGACCTAAGGCCACCCTAAAACGTTTAGACCAATCACCGTGGTGTCTTGTTTTTCACACATAAAAAAGTTTTTACTGCCTGGGCAGCATTTTGTCTCTGAGCCAGAGCGAGGAGGTCCATGGCGTCATGTCAAACTAAACATTTTGATGATAAATTCTGAAAACTTATGTTTAAATCTTTAATTTTTTACAAAACGTTTGTCTGCTGAATTTCAGCGTCTGTCTTCCCCAACTCTGCCTTCTTTCCTTCCACGGTGACAACAGTAGTTTACCAGAACATGAGGTCCCGGACAACGATGGGATCACCAGCCAGCTTCACTGAGTCCAGCGGCCTTGTTCGCTCCTGCCGACTTTAGCCGTACAGCTCTCAGTCTCCAGTTCAGCCTGAAAATGACGAGCTGGACAGTCTCTAGTCTGTGAGCCTCCAAAGAGAATCCAACAATCAGGCTTCCAACCAGTTTGTTGAGTCTGACTCTTCTTCTATTTCTGGTACAGCTGACGCCTTAACCTTTTCTGGCCTGATCAGTGCTGTCCTTTCCATTTCTATGTTCCTGGTTCAGTTTTTCAAGAAGGGTAGATGTTGGCAACCTTTGCTAGCAACATCCCTTTCAACGGTTGCAAGAGCCTGGTTTGCATTGCCAACAACAAGTCATACTCATGCCCTTTGTCACCGATTCTGTTCATAATTTTTATGGACAGTTGCATTTGTTGACATTAAGAAACGCTGACAGATGTTGACCACTGGGGTAAATCTTCTTTAGACTATGCACGATCAATTAGAAAAGTTTTGCTCCAATCTGAAGCAAAGCTCATTAGATTGTGAAAGTTTAAATTATTTGGTGGCCTTTTCTTTTCAACATAAACAGGCACAAGTCCTGTCTCATGTTTTAGAAAGCTGAGAGCACTTCTAAATGTCATTACTATGAGTCTCCATTTGGGGGCGCTCCAACATATCAAATGAGATACTGCTAGTGACGCTGGAGATTACTTCAGGATTAGCTAGCTGATGAAGAAGATCTACTCATCTTCCCACTTATCCCTAGCTGTCTTCACTCACTGCTGTACTTTTCTTGAGCTTGTTCAGTTTTAGGCTGTTATGATTCGCTCATCTTGCAGTATTATTTTGAGTTGAAGCAATGATTTCAAACTGAAACAGGTTTTTATCCAAAGCATAAAGTGAAATTTCATGTTTTAAGTTAAGGTGTTTGAATGTGAACTCTAAATATGAGAGTGAAGTAAAAGGAGCGATCAGCTTTCATTTAACTCTCCTTCTTTGCTCATTTATATTATTTTTGTGCAGAATTGCCTGGATTTGGTAGGTGTAGCTCACTACCCTCTCTGCTTTCAGCCCCAAGAAAAGTATTTAAAACATTTACCTTGTAAACCAGGACTATCCAAACTACAGGCGCTGCTGGTGCGTCTGAGCTGCTCCGTCTCTACAAGCAAGAACCAAAAGGATTCCCGGATGCCACAGGCACAAGGAGGCAAGTGCAGAAACTGCAGAGAAGCTTTGGCTCTACATAAAAGACTGACGCTGCCATCACGGTGTCACCTCTTTGTTTTTAAAGTTTCATTTTAATGCCTCACTTTCAAAATGTAACATTTGAGCTGGAAGTGTTTGTATTTCAATAAGAGGGTTGAGTCTTAAGATAGCTAGAATAAATAAACAGTACACTACACTTTAGCTTTTCATGCACCAAAACGTCATCACAGAGAACCAAATTATTTGCGTTCACAAATATTACCATGAACATAATTTTCTGTGTTGTTACACAGTTTACCAAACAGTCTATGGGGACTGACTCGGTGCCAGAGCCAGGCTGAAGTGGGCATTCGAGCATGTTGCATGGGGTTCATTTTTAAACCCTGAGGTTGGGTCTTTGGGAAAACGGGGTGGCTGTAGCTCAGGTGGCAGAGCAGGTCAGCCACTAATCAGAAGGTCGGTGGTTCGATCCCAGGCTGCCTCCTGGCTGCATGCCAAATATCCTTGGGCAAGATACTAACCCCATGTTTGCCTACTGGTGGTGGTCAGAGGGCCCGGTGGCGCCAGTGTCCGGCAGCCTCGCCTCTGTCAGTGCGCCCCAGGGTGGCTGTGGCTACAATGTAGCTTGCCGTTGCCTGTGTGTGAATGACTGAATGTAGTGTGAAGCGCTTTGGGGTCCTTAGGGACTAGAAAAGCGCTATACAAATGCAGGCCATTTACCAAAACTGTGTTTACGTTATAGAAGTTTGACTTCAAATTATAAAACTGCCATTTTTCCTTCCAGTCTAGCAAACGCTCTGCCCAGAGTAGAGTTCGATCATCAGTCTCATAAAAACCACTCCAGTATTTACTTGAATGTTTGCTTTGGCTCATAACATGTTGTATTATTTAATTAGTTTTGTCTGTTACTGTATTGGAGCAACTGTAACTCACATAATTTCCTTCGGGATTAATAAAGTATTCTGATTCTGTGCATCTTCTAAATTTCCCGTCTCTGAGGTCTGGAGCAGATTTTGTGAGGAACCTCTGGATGTTTCGCTGCATTCATCCTTCTCTCTGTTCTGAAAGTCATCTCCACAGCAAGCTTCACTGTAGCTTCACTGTAGGGGTGTCAGCGGGTGATGAGAAAATCAAATCAGAAAAGCGTTTTCCTTGTTCACTGAGCTCTGAGCTTCTTACTGAACTCTAGTGCAGGCTATCATCTCTCGCTTACTCCGTGTTTTTAATGTAGCTGCTCATGAAGACCTGATGAATCAGGGCTCCTCAGGTGGTCTTATGGAGACCAGTCCGAAACCTCTGGTGACAATTTTGTACACTGGTTTTGCTTTACTGTAACTGTACAAGACAGACCTTTAAAATGGTGCAGATGTACAGAAGTAGGTGGGAAAATAATCATGACTGCATCATATTGTACTGTATTTATAACCACACTTAGATTAAAAAAATAAAGGTTCTTATCATTCATGTCTTTAAACACTGCGAATAAACTAGACTTCAAGAAGAAAACTCAGCACAGAGCGAATAAAGTAAGGTGTAAGGTGACAGTGCTCAGACCTGTGATACCACACAAATACAGGATGAATGTAAAAAATATTTTTTATTTAGTTTAAAAACTAAAACGTTATATTTTAATTAAACCTTGAGGTCTAAATGATCCCCACAGACGATAGAAAGGTGGTTTCCCTGACATTTGCACTGTCACTATATTTGTTTAAAAATAAAAACAAATCACAAACACAGATGTGACGAGGAGGGGCGGGTCTGACTGTCAAACCGCTTGCTCATTTGTTAAAAACTTGCCTACATTGTACTCCAACAGAGGTCGATCATCTTGTTAATAATTTCACCTCCTCACTACGTACGACTCTGGATACTGTAGCTCCTGTGAAAACTAAGTCTCTAATCAGAAGTACCTGACTCCGTGGTATAATTCTCAAACACGTACCCTAAAGCAGACGACTCATAAGCTGGAGAGGAAATGGCGTGTCACAAATTTAGAGGATCATCATTTAGCCTGGAGAAATAGTTTGCTGCTTTATAAGAAAGCCCTCCACAAAGCCAGAACATCTTACTATTCATCACTGATTGAAGAAAATAAGAACAACCCCAGGTTTCTCTGCAGCTCTGTAGCCAGGCTGACAAACAGTCAGAGCTCTGTGGAGCCAACCATCCCTTTAACGTTAACTAGTAATGACTTCATGAACTTCTTCACCACTGTTGGGCAAGTTACTTTAAAAAACTAATTAGTAATAGTTACTAGTTACTTCTTCTAAAGGTAATCGAGTTAGTAACCGAGTTACAATATTATAAAAGTAACTAATTTCTAGGAAAAGTAACTATTGCATTACTTTAACCCTCGGGGGTATAATTGGCTATTTTTGACTAATTTTGCTTTTTCCTCCACATTCACCTTTAAAAACTATTTACTTGCCTTGTTTGGTGTCATTCTTTTCAGCACAACCTCACATGTTTGAATTTACTGTTATTTGTTTCATTTTGACATAATGTATTAACACAATTGATCTAAAATCAAAAACCATAAAATCTGTCACGGCCTGGGGGATCAGCAAGACGCTGATCGGCCATTTCTACCTTTCTCTCTCTCTCTCGCTCTCTGTCGCCGGGGCGGAACTTATTGTGGGTTCACACCTTCAGCCCACGCCCACTGAAGGGGAACACACCTGATGCCCATCAAGGCGCTCGGCATTTAAGCCAGGAGGAGTCTCCTGGTCTTCGCTGGATCGTTGTCTACCTCGTGTCAGTGAGAGTCAAGCTACAGCTCAAGATAAGTCGAGCTGTAGCTTGTGAACGGTCTAACTCATTCTCGTTTCCTCGCCTACAGACCTCCTGGATAACCTTCCCTGTGTGAATCTTGGTGTCAAGTGAGGAGAAAGGAACTGCGGTCGTGAGTGTGGAGAGTTGGAGAACGAGTGATCCCCCCCTTGGATTTCCCTGGAGCCCCGTCCCCCACATTGTTGTCTATAGCACTGCCCTGCACTTCCTGTATATACACCTGGTGAACTCTGTAAATAAATTCTTGTGTTCAGCTGATTCTGGAGTTCTGCGCTTGAGTCCCTCACGTTGAACCGTAACAAAATCACAGTAGATAAAAGTTATATTTTTTACTGCAACAACCACAAACATTAACAACTCATTTTCATACCTTGAAATACAAATAGAAATTGTAAATTTTAAAAACCCATGCACAAGTTTTGCAAACAACAAAGTTATTTGCATCTATTTACCTAAAAATGCAGCCCAGGCGTTTTTTTCTATAACTATTTCAAACTATTTACAGAACAATCAGCTGTTCTGCATCAAATAAGATGCCACACAAATTATTTGTGCCACTCCAAAATATAGTTTCTGTCTGTTATAAGATGAAGGAGAACATCACAGCCTGATACCTGCAGGCCTGACAGCAGCAGGTGTGTCTGCTCCTGTTTTCCACCTGTAGGCAGCGTTTACACTGTAAACTGCCTTTGGTGGCTTTTTGACAGAACTGTGACATTCAGCAGTCGCCTCATTGTTCTGACACACTCCTTCTCTCTCTCTCTGGCCGTCACTCCTAAAACTCCCCCCCCCTCCTAAACAACCAAATGCCATGTTGCCATATCATTTTTTGATTGGTCGACATGGTACTTTTTTCCTGCAGTGGGAAATGGTGTTTTTTTTGTTTTGTTTTTGCTCACAAGCGGAGAACGCTTTCCTTAGAAAATGCAGTTTTGGTTGATTCATCTCTACAACGTTGGTGGAGAGGAGAGTTCGTCCATTAGTCGAACCTCGGATACAGGAGGAACAATGCGGTTTTCGTCCTGGTCGTGGAACACTGGACCAGCTCCTTATCCTCTCAAGAGCTTGAGGATGCATGGGAGTTTGCCCAAACAGTCCACATGTATTTTGTGGACTTGGAGAAGGCATTCGACCGTGTCCCTTGGGGGGTGCTCTGGGAGTATGGGGTGTCTGGCCCATTGCTACGGGCCATTCAGTCCTTATACGACCGTTGCAAGAGCTTGGTTCGCATTGCCGGCAATAAGTTGGACTCGTTCCCAGTGGGTGATGGTCTCCGCCAGGGCTGCCCTTTGTCACTGATTCTGTTCATAATTTTTATGGACAGAATTTCAAGGCGTAGCCAAGTGGCGGAGGGCTTTCACTTCGGTCGCCTCAGAATCTCATCTCTGCTTTTTGCAGATGATGTGGTTCTGTTGACTTCATCGGGTGATGGCCTCCAGCTCGCCTTGGAATGGTTTACAGCCGAGTGTGAAGCAGCGGGAATGAGGATCAGCACCTCCAAATCTGAGGACCATGGTCTCAGATTTGGAGGGTGGAGTGCCCACTCCGGGTCAGGGACAAGTTCCTGCCCCAAGTGGAGGAGTTTAAGTATCTTGGGGTCTTGTTCACGAGTGACGGGAGAAGGGAGCCGGAGATCGACAGACGGATTGGTGCTGCGGCCGCAGTGATGCGGACGCTGCACCGGTCCGTCGTGGTGAAGAGGGAGCTGAGTGTTAAAGCGAAGCTCTCAATTTACTGGTCAATCTACGTCCCTACCCTCATCTATGATCATGAGCTGTGGGTAGTGACCGAAAGATCGCGAATACAAGCGTCAGAAATGGGCTTCCTCCGAAGGGTGGCTGGCCTCTCCCTTAGAGATAGGGTGAGAAGTTCAGCCATCCGGCAGGGGCTCAGAGTAGAGCCACTGCTGCTCCACATCGAAAGGAGCCAGTTGAGGTGGTTTGGGTATCTGACAAGGATGCCTCCTGGACATGCAGATTATATCTCTCGGTTGGCCTGGAAATGCCTTGGTGTTCCCCCAGACAAGCTGGAGGGGAGATGGAGGTCTGGGCTTCTCTGCTTAGGCAGCTGCCCCCACGACCCGGCCCGGAAAAGCGGAAGAAGATGGATGGATGTTAACGGCGTTAGTAATGCCATTACTTTTAAGGAATGCCTTAAAGACATAAAGACCTGTATAGCTTCTGATTTTTTGCTTCTAAATTCAGCTAAAACTGAGGTTATTGTACTCGGCCCTGAAAAGCTTAGAAATATGGTATCTAAGCAGATTCTTCCTCTGGATGGCATTACCTTGGCCTCCAGTAACACTGTGAGGAACCTTGGAGTCATTTTTGACCAGGACATGTCCTTCAACGTACATATTAAACAAATATGTAAGACTGCTTTCTTCCATTTGTGCAACATCTCTAAAGTTAGAAATATCCTGTCTCAGAGTGACGCTGAAAAACTAGTTCATGCATTTATTACTTCCAGGCTGGACGACTGTAATTCATTATTATCAGGAAGTCCTAAAAACTCGCTGAAAAGCCTTCAGCTAATCCAAAATGCTGCAGCAAGAGTCCTGACAGGGACTAGAAAGAGAGAGCAGATTTCTCCTGTTTTGGCTTCCTGTTAAATCCAGAATTCAAAATCCTGCTCCTCACATACAAGGTCTTAAATAATCAGGCCCCATCTTATCTTAATGACCTTGTAGTACCATATCACCCTATTAGAGCACTTCGCTCTCGCTCTGCAGGCCTACTTGTTGTTCCTAGAGTATTTAAAAGTAGAATGGGAGGCAGAGCCTTCAGTTTTCAGGCCCCTCTTCTGTGGACTCTGTAGTATTGGCAGGCACCAGTATCAAGAGCGTAGATTTGGCATGGATGGAAGGGACATGTCCCCACCAATATCCTGCGATTATTGAATTGTCCCCACCAATAATTTGATCTCTTCGAGTAAAGAACAACAAAACCGATAGTAAGAACAAACGATCTGTCAGCGTCTCATTCACCCAGCGGTGCAGAAAGAGTTAAATTACGTCCTCTACTGGAGTCCTATCTCATGTGACAAATATGGCCAGTGTGATTGGCTGAGCCTTTCAGGGAGCTCTGTTTAGTTTTAGCAGCGGCAAGCCTGCGCTGCCAGGAGGAGAGGAGGACGGCAGCAAAAAGGAAGAACCTGGATATAAGAAAGTATTTTTCAAAGAAACCTGTCAGTCACTTAAAGTCAAGTTCACTCATAACATGTGTCCGTCATAATAACGTTATAGGCTATGCTAGGCTTTGGCCCACATCAATCTAAAACTGTATGTAACCATGAATAACGTGTTTTGGAAACTAACTGCACAACATGCAGCACTATTAGTTCTCTCAGTCTCAGAGCAGCATTTCTAATTTTGATTGAAACTGTCAGAAAACTGCAGCCTCGAGCAGCCAGGATATTAGTTTACAGAGGCTGTTAGAATTATATGTCTAACGTCAAAATGTTGGTGACACAATAATTTCATCCTAATGGCACTGACATATTCATAGGGTTCATTTTTGAGACAAAATATCATGAGGTAGTCATGATTTTGCAAATATCCACCTTGTAGTGCAGTTTGCACAAATTGTTTTAAAAATGCACTCAGCCTACAAACATTACTGACGAGTCAAGATCTGCACAAAGTGACAGAAACACTGAAGCAGCTGCACATTTTATTCTTATTGTCATGTATGTCCTGTTTGTCAGGTGACAGAAGAACCAACACAAATCTCAGAGAGTAATGGTGACACAAGATCACAGGTGAAACTGGATGATGACTTGTTGGTTCATGACTGTATTTGAAGCACATGTGTGACTGCATGTATGTGGAATGTCTCACTGTTATTCATCAGGTGACAGAGGCGGCTCTGCCATGTTGTAGCTCAGACAGAGGTGAAGAGGCGAGGTCACAGGTGACTGACTGATGATTCGGTGCTGTAGATTAACTAGTATTTATTATCATGACAATTGTTAGGCTGCTGATGTAAATTGATTCATTAGTGTATATTTGACAAAGAATCTGAATTGACATGTCTCACTTTTTATATGGCACGAATCAATGTGTTATTTTATCAGGTGACAGTATGTCCTAGTGCAGTCAGAGGGGAAGAGCCAGGGCCAAAGGTGAGGCACATCAAGCACAGAATAATTTTAATCTGAGGATAAAACGCAGGTACTAAGGCTGAAAGAAGCTTCAGTGCTCTCAGAAGACTAAAAACATGGCTACGGTCAACAACGACTCAAATGAGTTTAAACAATGCTGCTGTATGTCCACCAGGAGAGACTGGACAGTATAGATGTAAAACCAATATGCCAGCAGTTTATCTCAGTTAACGAGAGGAGCAGGCATGTGTTTGGCTGCTTCACATAGTGGACATTGAGTTGTTGTGTGGGACACCAGTAGTCCATGTCTGTTGCTGTAACAGTAGTTCATGTTTAGAATGAAAAATCCCAGCTCACTGACTTGATCGGGGTAATTGTGTGCCTAAAATGTTGCATAATTTTGCTGAGAGATCTTTTACTTTGTGGTAATCTTAGACGAGTAGTTTTATGGACAAAAACAACCAGGTCATTGAGTGTTCCCTTTGTGCTAATGTATAAGAAATGTTGGTGTAGTATAACTGAAGTAATGTTGTTAAGTCCGTAAAGTCATGATTGTCATGACTGTATTTGAAACTATTTTTATTTTAGCATGATACCTGATTTATATGGAATATGGCTGAAGTAAACTAAAGCCTAAAATTATTTAATCAGTCATTTGTTTAATAGTAATTTAACATTATATAATTCACATATAAAACTACGAATTGTAATTTTAAATGGTTTAAAAGCATGCAGAATAGCATATGTAGGCAAGTATATTTCTCCTTTTTTATCAAGAAGCAAAGACAAAAAGGACAAAAATAAGAAACAGGGCAGGGTTCAGTGGTTGAATCATCTGTCCCCACCAATGCCAAAACCAAATCTACACCCTTGACCAGTATATTTCAGTATGATCCAACTTGAGTGACTGAGCTCATAAACTCAGCACAAAGGTGTTCACAGGGGTCAAGACAGAAAGCTGTTGGCCCACAGTCTTCTATAGCATGACAATGCTTTCGCCATCTGATGGCCTTAAGATAGAATGCTGGTTTAAGGCGCTTCATCTATTTTGCATTTCTCTGAGGTCTATTTGTGCCTGGTAGAAATTTAAAACTGGTTTGCACCCATATAAACCAGTTTTAAATAAGTTTGTTCTAGGGCTGGCCTATTATCTATATCGAGGTATAATTTGAAGCATGTGCAGTAACGATATGTATCGCGATATATTCTTTTCTTCTGTATAACATATTTTCTGCACTATAAGGTGCACTTAAAATCCTTTATTTTCTCAAAAATCGTCAGTGCGCCTTATGTATGAATTCTGGTTGTGCTTACTGACCTCGAACAGATTTTATGTGGTACACGGCGCGCAGACATCTGTCAAAAATGTTTTACTACGACTTTGGTAGCTACGAAGCCGCAGCGCTTGATGGATTGTTGGAGCATTATGGCTGCCGTAGTCTGGAGCGTCACGGAGGAATCTGGGTCCAAAACTCCGTCAGCTTCAGGTCCCAAAGTCAAACGAACACTGCGGCATCACTGAGAGTTACAAACTGTCTAAATTATTTCATCTTTAATAAAATGATCAGCGTTGCTGCTTTACCAGGTGTAACAATTAAGTTTAACATCCAGGCATCCATGAAAACAGGATTTATTACATTTAACAGAGTTAGAAGTTAGCAGGAAGTTAGCGGAAGTTAGCTCGCTAGTTTCCACCTAAACATGATATAGCATGTTCTGACTGAGAGATTTCTGAAAAATTCAAACGTACAGCTCTGCTATCACTTCCAACATAAATGAAGACAGAAAACTAAACAGCAGTGACGTTTGTAGGGTTACTGAAGTTGGGCTAGCTGGTATATAATGTTGTGCTACGTGATTGCTAGCGACACAGCTATGTTAGCATAGCATAAACACAGTGAAGCTGGAGGATGAACGCTAACTTCTTTCCACTCGATAAAAGTTAACGTGAGGGTTCCTGATGGTTAGAGACAAATACAATCCTATGGCAGGATGCTGTAAACGGACCAAACCTCAGTCAGGAGAACAACTGAGATAATCCATCCACAATATGAGGTTAGTCATTAATATACTGCAACAACACGGGAATAGAGCAGCTGCAGAGAATTCAGCATTAATGAATCAATGTTACGGAAGTGGAAGAAGCGCAGTTTTTGGCTTCCCTCATATTCCAAAATGTGCTTTGTCTCTTCGCTATTACTGTCGCCCACCATAGTATGCAGATGATATTGCTTGCAGCCGTTGCGATGCTTTCGACCAAAAACAGGCGCAGCTTGATGACACCATCAACATCGCTATCGCCGGAGAGTGATATAGTCAAAATCTCTACCGTTGGCCAAATTCATATCGTTTCTACTGTGTACCATTTATCCCGCCCACCCCTAGTTTGTGCTTCACCGCAGGTTTGCCTGAGGACTGCAGAAAGCTCATGAACTTTTTTTCCTTTGTTAGACCTTTCATACGCTGGGATATGCAGGGATTTTCAACATCTGCTCAGTCAGTACAGTGCAAACTGACTATCTGATCAGAACGCAGAGCCACAACCGTAGACTGATTACTTTTACAAATAAAATGATTTTTGTGGGTTTTGTGGATTTGTCACTGGCATGGTGGTGCAGTGGTCAGCACTGTTGCCTCATTTCAAGAAGCTTGTTCTTCAGAGTGTTGCTGATTCCTTCCACAGACCAAAAGCATGCATGTGAACATAAACTGTGTGGTGTAGTGCTCATCTTTCTCTCTGTGTTAGCTCTGTGGTGGACTGGCGACATGTCCAGGCAGTTTGATCAAAGGTTAGTGGATGGGATTCATCAGGAGCAAGTGAAGGTTTTATCCTTAAAGCTGATGTGGCCAAAGCAGGAAAAATTGGCAAGTGTGAGGATTTGAGGATTTTTTTTTTACAAAACGCCAAAACTATAATGGGTACTGGATCGGAGCTTCTCCACAACTGCTGCTCCTGTGTGGTGTTCCCAGTGTGGAGGACTCAATATCTATCAGAAGTGGTCCAAAAAGGACTAGTGGTGAACCAGCGACAGGGTCATGGGCAGCCAAGGCTCACCTTTGTGCTGGTTCTGATAGAAAGGTGTCAGAGCCACAGAGCATCACAGTCTGATGTGTGGGGCTGCACAGCCACAGACCAGTCAAGGTGCTCATGCTGATCCCCGTCCAAGCACCAACAATGGGCACCTGAGCATCAGAACTGGACCACGCACCAATGTAAGAAGGCGTCCTGGTGTGATGAATCATGTTTTACATCACGTGAATGGCCAGGTGTGTTGCTCACCTGGGAAACACCAGGTAAGGGAAGAGGCGGTGTGATGTAATGTTCTGCTGGGAAACTTTGGGTTCTCCCATACATGTGGCCGTTGCTATAACACGTACCACCTACCTAGGCATTGTTGCAGACCATCTACACCCTTTCATGGAAATGGTACTCCCTGATGGCTGTGGCCTCTTTCAGCAGGATAACGGTTCAGGAATAGTTTGAAGAGCACAGCAATGAGTTCATTCCAATCGAGCATCTGTGGGATGTGCTAGACCAGGGGTGTCCAACTCCAGGCCTCGAGGGCCGGTGTCCTGCAGGTTTTAGATGTGTCCTTGATCCAAAACAGCTGATTTAAATGGATAAAAAACCTACTCAACATGTCTTGTAGTTCTCCAGAGGCCTAGTAACGAGCTAATGTCATTTTAAATCTTTGTCACTTCAGAGCTGCCTCGTTTGTTGTTTCCCCTGGACTTCCTTTTTTTCCTTGAAACCGTGTTTGAGGATGTTTTCATGCTGCTCTGTTTACCCTGTCTGTGCTTTTTTCACACCTCTTTACTTTGTCATTCGGAGTAAATATAGACAGATGCCTTCGTTTTTATTAGTATTAAGCTTTTACTCTGTCGTTGGTCATAAGAAATCCTGCACATGTTGTTTCTTTTCTTTAATTTTCTAAGACTAAAAAAATATTAGTGTCAATATTTTTTTGTTAAGGAGGTTTCATGTTTTTCTGTTTCTGTACTGAAAGTGAAAGCTGTGGATGGATCCAGAGACAGGATGCTGGACAGGTCCAGATAGGCAGAGTGAGGAGAGAGAGCGTTGGAACAGGGACTTCCCTGAGCCTCCATCATCTGCAGGGAGGGAAAAAAACACTCACACACACACTGCCTCCCACACACACACACGCACACTCTGCTGAGAGCTAGCAAGGGGCTTTAAACAGCTTCACACATAACCGAGACAAAGGGACTGTAACCTGCCACAATGGAAGAAAACATGGATGAATCGCAAAGCCAGAAAGGTAGGAAAGGACGAGCCATTGATTCCTTTTTATCTCCCGTCACTCGTTCCTTTATGCCATTGTTCTGTTCATCCTTCCCTCCCTGTATCATGGGATTCCTTTGTGTGTTGTGGGCAGAGAGATGGAGGACGGCATACACGTCCTGGAGGGAAAAAAGGGGAAAAGAAGCTTAGACTTTAGGCTGTATATTTAATTTGCAACTTTTCTCAGCACGGTTCACATTCCCCGTTTTCCCCATCAGTCATCTCGGCAGAAATGGAAAGAGGCTGTGGATTGTAATGGATCCTCCTCAGGAGGCTGTCTGCTCCGGATAAAAACACGGGATCGTACACGAGCCGTGTGCGTCCATGAACGGGAGCTTAAATACGCAGATTGTTTGGGCTGAGGGTGCATGGAAACGACAGACACCGGAGGCTTGGTGTTGTTTTGGAGGCTGGACGGACAGATGGACGGACAGATGGATGGATGCATGGATGGATGGATGGATGAATGGATGGAGGTGGGAGTGGCTGGGGGAGGAAAAGGGGGAGAAGAGGGTGATAGAAGGAGGGTGCGTGGGGCAAAACCTTGGAATAAAGACTAAAAATCCAAGGGAGGAGGGATAAGTGGGGCAGTGATTGATGCCTCCATTGGGATTTTCTTTGTTAGCCCTCATTGTTGATGCTTCACGCTTGTCTGAACGCCTTTTCCTCTCCACTCTCCCTCGCTCTCTGCATCCCCCCCCCCTTTTTTTCCGTCTGTGTCGCTCCCTTTCCCTCCATTTTCTTCATATCTCTCCATCTCTGGCCCTTACCCCTTTTTCCTTCACTCGTTCAGCCTTGGTGTATTCCAGGCTGGATTTTTTCCATCTTTCTGTCTGTATCTTGTTTTCCCGTCTACCTGTTTCTGTCTCTCTCTCTAGAAGAGGATATTTTGGCTGATCTCCCACTCGCCACCATCTCACTCTCTCGGTTGACTCCCTCTCGCTCCTTCATTCCCGTTTTTCTTCCGCCGTCCATTTTTCAAATTCTATTTCTGATCTGAATCTTTCCACATGCGTCCATCCCTCTGACCGCCTCGGGATGGTTTGCACAGAGTGTTATTTTGCATTTTTTTCCCCCCAAATGATTCTTGTTGTTGTTGATGTTGGCAGTAAAAATGGGCGTGTCCATTTTCTTCATCACACCTTCAGAGCCAAATGAGACATCTACTGCTTCTTGCAGAGATTCACAAATGCAACCAATAAAGGAGGCGGTTTTGATTAAAAAAAAATAGAAATATTTATATACAAGGCCAAATGAATGTTTATTCTCGCTGTATCTATGGAAACACCATCCTGACATCGTCTTCTGTTGTGTGATAGGCGCATTTGTGTGTTTTTTCTGGAAGCCACCTGTTTTAGCCAATCAGAGACGCGGGTGGTGTTCAAGCAAACATGATTTTTCATTCCTGCCACTTCTCTTTTTTTTAAACCTCACCCCCTCTCCTTCTGTCCATTCTCTAACTAGTTCCCATCCTACATCCGTGTCACACTCCATCTTCATCCCTGTCTTTAGTTCAGCCATTACAGGCCTCACCTCTTCCCCTGCACCACACAAAACACAGGTGTGAGATGAAACGAGGCGGCACAGGTGAGAGACACAGAGCGGCTGTATAAGTACGACGTAGAGTTGTTTTCAAAGGAATCGATTTACTTTTACATCAATGGTGTTTCAATAAAGGATTTGATTGGAGATATGTGGCTGAAGAGTGCATTAAATATAATCTCCAATGATTCTACCGTAGTTCACTTTAACAGGACCAAAAACTGTCATATATGAGTTCATGTGAAATGGAGTCATGTCACACGAGTGGAATAAAAAGTCTTTACAGTGAAGGTTCTGAAATTTGTGACTTTCCCAACTATGGTGTTTGCAGGCATGGTGTTTAGTTAAAATTCCGGTTCTCCGTCATCCAGAGACGGATTTAATATTTCATATCAGAACAAAAGTCTCACAGATCCGAAGGTGCGTTTGGATTCAGCATTTTGTTTGATTTCATTCCTGTTCTCATCATAGACTGTATCCAAACACTCGACTCTCATTCAGACATGAAAAGGTGGCCTTTGTAATAAACTTGTAATCTTTCCGACGACCAGCAGGGGGCGACTCCTCTGGCTGCAGAAACAGTCTTATTGTGTAGAAGTCTTATAGAAGGAAAGCTCATCATGACCACAGACTCCTCAGGTTGTACTTGTAAATCGTCTGTGCTTGTCCATCAGCTGTTAGCACGAACGTGCTGCTTTCAGGCTCAAAGGAAACTATTAAGCTTGACAATAATAACTCAGTGTAGTAAAAACCAATCTTTAAACAGCTGTTCCAACTCCTTTCTCTTTCTGGGGTTATATTAATGGGCATTTGTCTACGAAATCCCTTCATCATCTTATATAAGCACTTCCTGCTGTGGTAACCGACCCCAGATTCTCCACAGAGTTAATTAAAGTTTCATGTATTCTAACCTGAAAGTCTGAAAGCGTAGCAGCAACACTCTGAAAGGTTTTGATCATTTTCCCTTCCTGCTGAGGACCGATTTTAGAGACTTGCAGGTTTAATTGAAAATCTCTGGTTCATTAAACACGTCTCAGGCTGTTTGTTTGCTCACGTGCACCTCTGGGAGCAGCTGGATAGCTCAGGTCATTTAGAGCTCTACTGCATGCCTCAGTCCTTTAATTGGCTCGGTTACAACGGTGACTGCTCATGTTACAATAGTAATAGTACAATAGTTTGGAGAAGTGGCCGATGATTGTGTTATGATTGCGTGACATGAAGTCGTCTGGGTAGAAGACTTTTTCGAGCTGATAATGATGCACCTGGAAGGACCTGTGAGCAGTTAATGGTAGCTGCACGGCACAAACGCGTCCGGAGGTCCAGTTCAGGCAGACGGCTAGCAGCTACAGCCGCCTGTGTCACCATCCACCTGTCAGTCAACTAAGCCGTGCCTCTAATTGTGCATGCAGTCATGCAGGCAGTAAACATGATTATTTCTTAATGCTGCAGCCTCTAGTGGATGTTAGAGGAACTGCAGGCTTTGGTGCGCCTGTGTTGGCTTCGTTTTTCTGTCCTGTAAGCCGACGTTTGATGGAACGCTGCCGACACCGTCCAGAGGTTCTCACAAATACTCAAATGCAGTCACGCTCAGTGAGCACGGCAGATCAATGGCAGAAATACGTATTAATCATACTTTCACCTTTATGGCACCTCGACTTAGTGTCATATTTTTGCATCATCCGTTTATTTGTGTAATACAACTCTGACAATGTTGTAAACAGTGGGATATCACTGTGTCTTCACATTGACACTTGAACAGTCTCCGTTATCGATCAGCTGAGCTCGTTGTTTGACACACATCCAGTCCCAGCTGAGGTTAGGTGCAGATCCCTGTGTCCTCAGTAGGTGTGAGCGCAGGTTGTACACGTGATGCTTTCACGTCAACATTTTAAGTATCTCTCTAAGAAAACAGAAAATCAGAGTTATTAACTGAGACGGGAAGAGAAGGAGGAGCGATCATTTGTGGTTACTTGGTGCCAGACATCATATCCTCACACGACAAACACACCAAAACAAAACCCCGCTGCGGTCTGTGAGCTGCTGCCGTTTCATCTCTTCCTGTTTGATCCGTTCCTCCTTCACGTTCTCGGGTTTGGTGCTTCAGTCGCTGATATAAAAGGAGCACCGAGGGTCTTTCTCAGGAAACACCGGCTTCATTTTAAAAGGCAACGTGTCTCTACAAATTAGCATGAGCATTTTATTAGCATTAAGGAGCATAATTACAAATAATTTCTGTCTGGGGAAGCAGGGCGGACCGAGGTTAGTTCTCACGCTGCTGCGGTCCAGAGGACATCGTAAAAATCGTTTTGAGGTTTTGTAGATCTCAGTGAGAAAGCTGAGAGCGGACTTTGTGTATTTGCCTCATATCCATTTCATTATCACGGCCACTAATAGAAAGGTACTTCATGGAGAGTGCAGTGAGTCAATACAAACTGACTTACAGGCCCAGAGAGGGGAGGGTGAGATGCTGGAGCCATAAAGCAGCCGAGGAGGATGGCATATGGGATGTTTCTGCTTTATCTCTCTCTGTCTGTGGAGGTAATTTCATTACTGTCCATTGACACATGAAATGAAAAGCAGCTCTGCTCTGCTGCCTGTGAGTGTTTCAGCCTCACACACTGTGTGCAGCTGGCTGGACGACCTCAGAGGAAGGAGGTTAACCCCGGCCCTCGCCGTAACACCCGCAGCTCGGTGTGTCCGGTCACCTCTCGGATCCGGATACGAGCAGCTTCTGGGCCGAATGCCAGGAAAGTTTTTTGTAGCATCACAACCCCAAATTTCTACTTTTACATGAGGAACATGAACATGAGCAGATTGTTATGACTGCGTTGGAGAGACGTGCTTTAGTGCTGGGTCCAGTCTTGGAGGCCCTGCTGTACATTTGGTGAATTAAAAGGCGCTCAAAGCGTCATTAAATACATAAAAGTAAAACTCCAACCTTTCTGTGAGCAGCTCCACGTAGCAGCCATTGTGTGAGTCGCTCAGTTTATGAGGTGTGTCTGCCATCTTGAAAATATGATGGGACTAAGTGCTGCTGGCCGTGTGGTGTGAAAAGAAAAACCTTAAAAACCTCAGCAGCCTTCTCGCTGGCCTGAGCCGTTTCATGCAGGAACTACTTTTTCTCTGCGTCGTCTTCCTGCACAGTGATACGTTTGGTTGGAAAGTGGAGCCGTCACAAAACTGTCCCTATTTTTTTGGCACCACAGGCAGAGATCCCTCACTGTTATCTTAGCTTGAACTGTCCCCTGAATGCTGTGAGCCTTCCTTGAGATTTCCTTCTGTGAAATTTTCCGAGCTCCTCATCCTCCCAGCGGGATGAAGCTCGTTACTTCTAAAGAACCCTCCGAGATCTGTTTGTCTAAATGCTGGTGGCAGCAGTCCACGCTGTGAGGGCTTGTTTCGCGTAAGCGGAATATGGACGATTCACATTTACACTGCAGTTTCATCTTCGGCGCCGTCCACACCAACGCCCTCCTGTGGTTTGGTGATGTTTGGCGACGTGTAAATGTTTTTGTGTTTTCTGTGTTGTCGTGTCAAGCATCACGTTTCCAGCTGCAATTCAGAAAATCCTTCTGTATCACTGTAAAGTCAGCGAGCGCTGGCAGCGCTTCCACTTTTCACCGTTTCGTGGAGCGGCTCCAGCCTCGGTTTGTGCATGACATCACCACCACAGTCTGCAGCTCCTCGGGAGGAGGGAGTGGTTCACATTCTGCATCTACACATCGACACGAGCAGAAACGATGCCTCCTCAGCATCGGCGTCTTGTTTATTTGTGGCATTATCGTGCAGTTAGTCCAAAAGCTTTGTGTTTTTCTGATTTTCTGTTTGTGGGTGGAACCGGGGGGGTGGAAGAGCTGGTGCAGATATCTCATTAGTGTGGGGGGCTCAGCTTCCGGTGCAGGTCTAAAAATGGCGTTTCAGAGGCTTGTCTCGTGGCAGGAGTGGCGCTCTGAATGTTGTTTCTGTGTGAGCATGAAAGTCTGCACAGAGCTGCAGAGATATCAAACCCCAGCATGTTCGGTGTTCGGATCCTAGATGTGTGCACAGCTGATCGAGGGTCGTGTCTACAGAGCAGCTGCAGATAATTCCAGTCCACAGCCTTCTTCCTGATTCATTTCCCAGTCTATCCAGTCCAATGTGTGCTTTTCTTGGATGAACGTCTCTCATCTCACTCAGCGACATTTCCACCACACTGATCTGTGATCGGTCACAAACCCTCCCAAACAGCAGCCGCGAGCTGAGGATAGTCTGACTGTAAGAGACCAGCACGAACGTGTTCAGAGCAGCTTTCCCCGTGAAGCGTTACACGTTCACTGAACTCTCAGCGCTCCTCTTTAACTGAAGGCAAATATGATGATCGCCTTCGTAATATTTCATAATGAGTTCTGTCTGGCTGTCTGAGAGTCATCCATCACTGAAACTGATTGGTCTCACTGGGTCTCCCCCCTCATCTTCTCCCTGTTATTGCTGGCCTGATTTATTGGTCTCCATCAGCGTGTGGTTCTGTGGCAGACAGCATTCCTGCAAACACAGACGATATTTAACATCTGCAGGGAAACAAAAGGCAAAGTGGTGCATTTATGGAAGTGTTTTATGTCGAAGAACAAAATGTGAAAGCCCGTCAATCGTGCATCAGTTTCAAGGTTTTAGGGGTTGCTGGCAAGATGCTGAACGAGGTGTTAAACTTGGCAAAATCTCACAGAGTTTCAGTCGAAGGAACCACGTTAACCTCCAGCGTGGCCTGTGTGAGGATATCTGCAGCACCAAAGGCTGATGGATAAACTTTAGATTCTTAAGGTACGAGCTGCTGGTCCCTGCTGTCACTTTCCTCCAGTTTGTCACAGAGTAGGTCACTGATCATCTGGTCGCCGCCCTCACAACGCTAACTAAAGCTTAGTGCTGCCCCTACACGCACGCAGACAAATAAACCAGGACTGTGCCTTCGTGCTGGCTTTTTGACTCGCTCCGCTGTGATGCGATTTCACAGACACGTGGATGAATCTAACAAGTCAGCGCTTCTCCTCCGATCCCCCGATTATCCCACAGGTAGGCGTAGCTGCCTATGTCCAGCTAACGAAGGCCAGATAATCTCCCGTCACTGCGTCGTTAATGATGAGACGGCTGGTAAAACGGATCTGCCCAAACTCTGTGAGCACAGCGGCTTGTGAGCCGCTGTCATCGGTGATAAAGTTAGAGCCTGCCTCTATCAAACAGCTGTGAACGGTTGTCACGGTGATGGGGAGGCAGGGAGGGAGGGGTTTGTGGATCAACAGAGAATTTGATTGGCAGATTGGAAAATCTTTTCAGGAGGCGGTGTGTGCGTGCGTGCGTGTGTGCGTGTGTGCGTGCGTGTGTGCGTGCGTGTGTGTGTGTCACAAAGAAGATATCCATGTATATGAAAATTTAGTTTTTGCGAATCAAAGACAAAAAAACACCTTAAACATTTAAAAGAGAAAAGCTTCACATGTAGACGACGGCGGTGCGCGCACATGCATACGGTTATATTTATCTGGGTTACCCTCCACTGGGCTGCACGGCCGCTCAGTCTTAATGGTGTCGCTGGGCTGGGCTTGTCATTTCCATTAGAACCCAGTCCTGACTCCTGAGTGCATCTTCAGGCCACTCTGTGTTTGTGTGTCTGTGTGAGAGCTCAGTGACCCTCTCTTACAGCACACACACACATAAACACACACACACACAGCAGTGGTGTTTGTTGGTCTGTTAGACAATCAGGCAAAACAGCACAAAATACAGCCTAATGAGCACCAAGACCCAATGTGAAAGAGTGTGAGTGTGTGTATGTGTGTGTGTGTACATGTTTAGACATCGTTATGAGAACAGAAAATTGGCATGTTGCTATAATTGTGGAGACCAACAGTCACTTATGGGAACCAAAATCCCGGTTCCCAAAAATTTGGAGACATTTTTGAAACTCAAAATGTGGTTTTAGTGTCAGGGTTACAGTTAGGGTTAGGTTTATGTCAATTAGATGTGCACCTCCGTGTATACATCTCACCTCAGGATCCACCATCCTGAGGTCTTTAATTGTCATGTGTGAAGTTATTTCGGGAGTATGGCCACAACTCGTTCAGAAACATTTTAAAAAGGGAAGAAAACTTTAAATTTCTCACACACGAGAGCTGATGATAGATGACCTGGGGTGGGATGAAGTGGGTGTAGCTCAGGAGGTGGAGTCAGGTCATCTACTGATCTGAAGGTTGGTGGTTCGATCCCTGGCTCCTCCAGTCTGCATGCCAAGTATCCTTGAGCAAGATACTAACCCCAAGTTTTGCACGGAGTATGAATGTTAGCTAGGAAGCACTAAAAGACTTGGAAGAAAGTGCTTGTGTGATTGGGTGAATGTGGCACGTTGTGTAGAGCGCTACATAAGAATCAGTCCATTTACCGTAACCCTGAAGCTAATGCATCTCAATAGAAAGCATGACGCACCTCCTCGGGTCACCTTTGCAACTCAGGTAATGCAGCTTTTATATTGTAAGGTAGACCCTACAATAATCCAATATTATTATTGGCACCATAATGTTTGTCTCTTTTCTACAAATGCTGCTTATTAGAGATTAAACGTGAATGTGTTGATGCACGCTCAATCATCCAGGTAAGGAAGTCCCAAAAAGTGGATTCTGTTCATCTGGATGCAGCATTACATCCAGATGAACAGAATCCACTTTTTGGGATTAAACCGGAATATATCAGAAAGAAAATAATAAAATCACACATTTAAGAACATGGAAGCAGCAAATGCTTTTGGTTTTTGCTTTTATAAAATGAATGAAACTAATTTCATTAAACTAATAATCAGAGAAACACTGTAACAATGCAGTTAAAATGCATTCATAGTTTGATTAATATTTAGTTATCTTCAAGAATATTATATAACACATACTTGGCCCCAATTTAGTCTTTTTAGGGTCTTACGTTCAAATGAGCCTCGGGTTAACTCTGAGTGCTGCTATATAAACAAAATTGAACTGAACAGAGCTGAAATTGGCCAGGGAAACACTGAACATGGAAATAACCTCATTTATTACAAACAGAACTACAAAAGAATTAATGAACAATAATTAAAAATTTGTTCTGGTCATTTAATTTATGGACGTTCATGCTTTTCTGCAAATGTAAGTTAACATAGTATCAAGATGGTGATATCAACTTAATGTTAATAAGGCCATCCATCCATCTTCTTCTGTTTATCCGGGGCCGGATCGCGGGGGCAGCAGCCTAAGCAGAGAAGGCCAGGCCAGCCGACAGACATAATCTCTCCAGCGTGTCCTGGGTCTGCCCCGGGGCCTCCTCCCGGTGGAACACCTCACCAGGACGCGCCCAGGAGGCATCCTTGTCAGATGCCCGAACCACCTCAACTGGCTCCTATTGATGTGGAGGAGCGGTGGCTCTACTCTGAGCCCCTCCCGGATGGCTGAACTTCTCACCCTATCTCTTAGAAAGAGGCCAGCCACCCTTCGTAGAAACTTGATTCTGCCCCTTTTATCCGCGATCTTGTTCTTTTTGTCACTACGAAGAGCTCATGACATTAGGTGAGGACCATGGCCTCAGGCTTCAAGGTGCTGATTCTCATTCCCACCACTTCACACTCGGCTGGGAACGTTCTCCAGTGTGAGCTGGGGCCGTCACCTGATGAAGCCAACAGAACCACATCATGTGTGATAAGCAGAGATGAGATTCTGAGACCACTCAAGTGGAAGCCATCATCCACCACACAGAACCCCTGGTGGAGTTCAACACTTACTCCTTACTGCTGGCATTGCAGCCCAAGCTCTTACAATAGTAAGAGCACTCCCCCCCCCCCTCCCCCCGGACACTGAGAGGGACACGGTCGAATGCCTTGTCAAAGTCAATAAAACACAAGTAGACTGGTTGGGCAAACTCCCACACACCCTGAAATATCCTCAAGACAGTAAAGAGTTGGTCCAGTGTTCCACGACCAGGACCGAAACCTCATTGTTCCTCCTGCATCCGAGGTTCGACTAACGGATGAACTTTCCTTTCCAGCACCCTGGCGTAGACTTTCCCAGGGAGGCTGAGGAGTGTGACACCCCATCCAATCCAGAACTACCACCTACCAACTACCATCAAACAAGACAGCCCTACAGTATCCATAGCCTTTAGGAACTCAGGGCAAACCTTATCCACTCAGGGGCCCTGCCACCAAGGAGATGTTTAACTGCCTCAGTGACCTCACCCCAAGAGATAGGTGAGCCATCTCCCCCATCCCCATATTCTGATTCCTGTACGGATGCCATGGCAGTGGGATTATCTTCAGCTGAAAACAGCAGCACCCCACCACCACTGCACACTGTGCGGGTAGAGCACCACTTTCCCCTCCTGAGTTGTCTGATGGTTTACCAGAAATGCTTTGAGGCAGACCAAAACTCTTATTCCATGTCCTCATGGCCACCTGATCAAACTTACACACACATTGTGTTCATTATGGTGGAAGTCCAATAACAGACCACAGCTCGGGTTCAGATGAGGCAGGTTGTTCCTTCCAACCGTGCCCCTCCAGGTCTCACTGTGGTTGCCAAAGTAAGCAATGAAGTCTCCCGGTAAGACGACAGTGTCACCAGATGAAGCATCCACAGGGACCCCACTCAGTGATCCCATGAAGGCTCGGTACTCTGAACTATCTTTCAGCGTCCAGATGAAAGTCAGGACCTGTTCCCCGACCCAAAGGCAAAGGGAAGGAACGCTCTTGTCCACCAGGAAACACCCCAGTATACAGACAGGCAGTGGAGGAGATACAGCACCCAGATACCCACCCGCCGCCACTCACGGAGGGCAACTCCACACTGGGACAGAGTCCAGCCCCTCTCCAAGAGACTGGTTCCAGAGCCCAAGCAGTTCTTTGAGGTGGGCCCGACTGTATCTAGTTGGTATCTCTCAGCCTCATGCTCATAGATAGAAATCTAACTTTAAACTGCCACAAAACCACTAAAGCAGCAACATAACCAGAACCTACACTCAGTACATCCCTACCAGTTTGGCAAATCCAATGCAAGTTCTTCAATAGGTTTACAGGGAAATATGTTGTACTGGAAAAGATTTATTCAGTCACACGGTCACAGTTTACGGTCCAAATATCAATTCAATAAAGAGTCAGATCTGATTGTTTTGTTTCTATCGTGAACATGTTAGAGGTACAGTGTGTGTTTGTCCCGCAGGATTATGAGGCTGATGATCTGCACTGATCTGCAGTGGAACAGCAAATGGATTCCTGCGATCATCTAAAAAAATAAGCTCCTCCTAAACAAAGAAAACACACACAGAGATGCAGCACACAGTCTGTCCCGGTTTTTACCAGGTCACTGGGTCTTTCCTGCGTTTAAAGCCCAAATATGGAAATATGACGGGATTATAACATGGCTCAAATTCAGGACACACACTCAGCCTCACACACACACAGATATGTGCTGATAATGAAAACACTCAGACAGCAACATACTGCAGAAACAGCTTCACAGCACATTTATATTATCAAGCTGTGTGTGTGTGTGTGTGTGCGTGTGTGTGCGTGTGTGTGTGCGTGTGTCCGTGTGTGCGTGCGTGCGTGCGTGTGCGTGCGTGCGTGTGTGTGTGTGTGTGTGTGTCCGTGCGTGCGTGCGTGCGTGCGTGTGCGTGCGTGTGCGTGTGTGTGTGTGTGTGTGTGTGTGTGTGTGTGTGTGTGTGCGTGCACGCGCAGCTCCATCTGCCTCACAGCTCAAACATGCATGAATGTGTGTGTGAGACTCAGAGCCACGAGCCGACTCAGCTGCACGGGGACGTTTTGTTAAATGGAGTCAGCGCAGCAAAATGGTACCTTCCTGCTGGCAGAGCCGCCATGTTTGTTCCTTCGTTGGCGGCTCACGTTGTTGCAGAGAAACATGCAAAATCTGCAGTGAACGTCAACATTTTCCTCAAAACGATGTGATGCTGTGTGTGTGTGAGAGAGAGACAGTATGCATTAGTGAGACTGTAGCCCTCACAGTGCTGCGCTGTTGCCATGACAACGCTACAGGCAAAGTGGGTCAGCAGGCTCCTGCCACACCCCAGTTGGCATGGCAACAAGGCTGGTCAATTAAACCTGAGCAGCATGATGACTCACTCACACACACACACACACACACACACACCACTTTTCTTTGTCACCCCCTGTTGTTGTGTGTGTGTGTGTGTGTGTGTGTGTGTGTGTGTGTGTGTGTGTGTGTGAGTGAGTGATTTTGTCCAGTATGCCTGAATTGAAAGTCCCTGTAATCTGAGTGGAGGGTGAAGTAACTGGGTGGGGCTGATGGAGGACGTGCAGGCTGTGACATCACAGCCAGACAACTGTCAGTCAAAGAGAAACACACCGCTACCACAGACTGTAGATAAATGATGGAGCCACTTCCCGGTTGTGAGGCTCTGTTCTGAAGCGTCACATGTGTAAATTTTGTTGTCACCGTGATGGATGCTTGGTGCTACACCTCAGGATGGAGTACAGATCATGCTGACTGGGTGATCCTCAGACTGTCGCACAGACCTGCTCACTGGTTCTCAGAAACAAACCCTGAAACGGCAGCTCGGACTTCTGGGACTGGAGCACAGCACAGTGTGTGTTCTGTGATGGTAACTGTAATTACCTCCAGGTTGAAAAATGGCGTTCTTGATTCCTACTGGCATTTATTGGACGCAGGTGCCGGCAACTATGCTGCGAGACCCGTACAAAATGTCGACACATTCTGCACTGCACTGACCAACACTCGACAGCTCTGTCACAAATAAACATCTTATTTCCACACCAGCACATAAAGCACAAATTGCGTATCTCATTGATCGCATTAACTTGAAGGGGTTAATAAAAACACACCTTGCAGTACCCCCTCTTCACCCACACACTGGGAAAACTGCCACCCACTGAGAAAGGGAAATGCTGCCCTCTACTGACTGTGGCGTGTAACTGAAAATATCGTCAACCCTAAACAACAGATTGAACATTGGTTCCACCCTGGAAACATTTTGTAGAACCTTTAAATGTGTGTCTACATTACAATCTGAAATCTGATTTCAAACAAACTGGTTTTAATCTGAAATTATATTTTATTTATGTATTTATTTGCATTATTATTTTATTTTGAAGTTCCTGAAGTGTCTTCTCTTCTCTGTGCACATAAAGCAGCCATCACTGGCTTTTAATCTGTCCCCCTGCTGTGATCATGTGATCGTGGGTCGCTCCTGAAAGACAGAACTGAACACTGGATCCTGATTACTGAGCCCGAACACCTCCTGCTAATGAGCTGCTTATGCTGCACCTCCTGTGCTGACGAGCTTTAAGCGATCTGCAGCATAAAACACGTCTACAGTGATTTCACCCATCAGCTGTAGTGTCACCACTGACAACAACCCAGTGAGTCATCGTGTACTCGAATACTCCTCTCCTGCTTCTGCATGTGTGCAAGACGGATGAGCTAAACTACACCAGGGAGGAAATATAGATGTTTGCGTTAAACGGTGGAAGAAGTCCAGCAGGGAAAGATGTTGTTCTGCTGCCTCCCGTCGCTGCGTTACTGCCATTATTTCTGCACTGAAAAGCTTCTCAGAGAGGAAAGATCACTGTTTATCTGGCAGCCACACAAATGAGTCATTTGAAAATAGCTGAATTGTTGGTGCTCCATCGCAGCTACTGCACAATTACATAATGTGGCAGGTGGAGAGCTCTAATTAATCATTCCAAGCACAGGAGAATGGCTCTGGACAACAGGCAGAGTGATCAGAAGTAACCTCTCACTGCAAAAGACTCAGCAGGAGCGTTAGCATGGACGAGGAGGAGCGGGTTAAGGTGCTCCAGTCTTTTTTTCCTCAAATACAATATGCAAATTAGACATTTGTGCTGCTAAGACCAAATGATTCACAAAAAGGTTACAACCTTTACTTTGCATGCTTTCATTGCAAAGTTCACTGAAGAATAACCTACGATTCCCCAAAGAAACCAACCAAAGGTCCAATAGGAGACCAAGAAAGTCATATGTGTGTTTAAAATCCTCACACCAGGAGTGAGAATGTTTGTGGTGCCGTTAGTACTGAAATAAATGTACTTCAGGACGTTTTCACAGGAAAAAGTATAATTAGCTCAGATTTAATCCAGTTTTTTAATAAGGGAGCATTTCCTTTATGAATGGAGCTCTCTGTCTGCTCCTGTGTTGTAGGAAAGTTATTTTGTGCTGTTTCTACTTGCATCCTGAGCCAATATTTAAAATGTATTGCATTGAATTCAGCTGATTGTGGGGAAGAAGCCAAGTGAACGTCAGTTTATATGTGCAGCTGCTCTTGCATTGTGTCAGTTTAACTGACTGCGTGACACATTGTTTGTCTGTCGATGAGGCTTATTGTCCATGAGGAGGTAAGAGCTGCTAATCAACCGGATCATTTAAAGCTACATCAAACTGGTCATTAAAACACTCACAGCTAATAAAACCCTTCAGGAGGCATTTAGGCATCACGTTTCATCTCCTGCTCTCGGAGGAGGAAGAGCCGCGGCCGTCGCTACATTGATCTCTGCTCGGTTTTCTCTTCTTCACAAGCTTTTAAAATTTTCATTTTTGCTCTTCGGTATTTAAAGGAGTCATTTTTTAGGAACGTCAAATGAAAGTTATTGCAGCCGCATTATTTCCTGTAGGCCAACATTCACGGAGCAAACTGGGAGTTTTGGTTTCTGCACTCAAATGTAAAACTTTATGTTGTGACTTTGCACGTGCTGCTCCATGTAATGACCGACCCGGCGGTGCACATGCTCGTTTTACCGCCGTGTGTGTGCTCATAACTAGTGATGTACGAATCTTCAGTACTCGAGAATCACTTTACTGACTCGTGAATCATGATCACAAGCCCAACTGACTCATTCCTGTTGCTGTTAGCAAACTAATTTCATTAGTAGAAATATATCTAGCTTATAATTAAAATTGTGGGGGGGGGGGACAACAGCCAGTTTCTTAACAGAAACATTTCTGCTCTGAACTGGAAGAAAAAACCCTGAGTAGAAGCTCACATCAAGACAATCCGGTCTTTAAGTGATGACATGCTGAATCCTGCTTCGGGGCCCCTTGCGTTTCATAGGGCTATTGTGCTTTAAACATGTTTTAATGCTTTGTAACTTGTTCTATTTCATCTCAACAAGCCCATAAAAACAGTCAGTGATCACTGTCGGCCTCTCTCGGTTTTTATTACTGCTAATCATTTTAAAGCTCAGTTTTTAAACATTCCGATGTAGCTACAGCCCAGCCCATGCAGCAGTATATTAATGTCTAACCTCGTACTGTGGATGGATTATCTCAGTTGTTCCCCTGACTGAGGTTTGGTCCGTTTACAGCATCCTGCCATGCGATTGCATTTGTCTCTAACCATCAGGAACCATCACGTTAACTTTATCGAGTGGAAAGAAGTTAGCGTTCATCCTCTAGCTTCACTGTGCTAATGTTATGCTAACATAGCTGTGTCGCTAGCGATCATGTAGCACATCATTATATACCAGGTAGCCCAACTTCAGTAACCCTACAAACGTCACTGCTGTTTAGTTTCTGTCTTCATTTATGTTGGAAGTGACAGCAGAGCTGTATGTTTGAATTTTTTTCATAAATCTCTCAGTCAGAACATGCTATATCATGTTTAGGTAACTAGCGAAACTAGTGATCTAACTTCCGCTAACTTCCTGCTAACTTCTAACTCCATTAAATTTAATAAATCCTGTTTTCATGGATGCCTGGATGTTAAACTTAATCGTTACACCTGGTAAAGCAGCAACGCTGATCATTTTATTACAGATGAAAGAATTTAGACAGTTTTTCAACTCTCAGTGATGCTGTAGTGATCGTTTGACTTTGGGACCTGCAGCGGAGTTTAGAACCCGGACGCGGCTAATGACGTCAGACTTAAAGACTGGATAGCTCCTCAGTTCACAGTAGCATCGCTCTGCTAACATGCTAACAGCATATTTTAGTTACTCACCCCCCCCCTCTTCCTGTGCTGAATCGTAGCATGAACGAATCACTCACTCACTCACTAGTCATGTACAAATTCATGGGCCTCATCCTCCTGAGGACCCGTCCTTCGTGGTCTACGTGGGCCGGATCCTCAGAAGGTCGGGTAGTCCGGAAGTAAACGGCTGTGGAATTCGACGGTCCAGCCTTCAGATTTGCGTCACCGCTGTCTCGGTGGAGTTTAATAAACTCGGCCATCTGCTCCTTGCTATCTAAAATATAACAGGATATTGGCGTAAATTCTTGACCGTCTCACACTTCTGTTTAATCAGCCACGAAGGACACACCCAACCCATCCTTCAAATCTGGGGAAAAGAAGGGCGCATTTGTTGGCCGCATTCGGAGGAGTCTACGAATTTAGATAGCCTTCGTCGCGTCGCTGTGACGTAATCGGCCTGCAAATGCGTCCTCATGAGGATGCAGCCCATGAATTTGGACACGACCACTCACTCACTCACCCCCTCCCTCCTGGCTCACAGCTTCTTCTTCTTCTTGGTTGGCGACCAATGTTAAGGCGCATTACCGCCCCCTGGCTCACAGCTCAGTGGACATTTAGATGAGAAAATATATATTTGACACATTTGAGGAAAATACTAATAAAATAAAGTAAAAATAAATAAAATAAAATAAAAAAAATTTTGCTCTTTTTTGCACTATAAAAATAGTTGTTTTTCTTTTTCAATCACTCATCTTAGCAGTAGGATTTACATGAAAATAGAAACAAATTAAGTTTGAGTGAAAATGTACATTTTTTGCACTCTCTGGTCGACTGACTCAGTGACTCAAACAAAAACCCCTTTTGGTGAGTGACTCATTCAAACTCAGTAAAAAAACTTTTACCATCACTCCTCATAACCCCGCCCCGTGTCTTCTCCTTTGCTTTCATCATCGTCATATAGAATTTGTTGAACTGCAGTCAGACTCACGGTTTCTCTCTCTGTCTCAGGCTGTAAGGAGTGCTGCGAGCGATGTGTGGGCAGCCTGCCCTGGGCGTCGCTCATCGCCACCATCCTCCTTTACATGGGCGTGGCCTTGTTCTGTGGGTGTGGCCACGAGGCTTTGAGCGGCACCGTCACCATCCTCCAGAACTACTTTGAAGTCATCAGAGCCCCGGGAGACACTCTGGATGTGTTCACCATGTGAGTGTTTCATCTTTTCTCTGTACGGAGTATTAATAATCACTCTTAATAATCACAAACCCCAAACAGAACGAGCTGAAGTCAACTGAAGCGCATAGCCTGTATATAAAAGAAGAACGCAGCCATTGGTTTCAGTGTTTTCTCTTTTTCTAAAATTGATAATGGGTCCTAATTGGTGCATCCCATCGCTAGTAATATCCAAAATAAAATTCTAAAACTTCACTCACCAGAAATGGAGCGTAGGCTACTAACAGCACAGGAAACTGCATTATTGGGCACAGTTTATCTCAAGTTCAGGCCACGCCTCTTCCTGCTATACAGCTATAAATCCCTTGTTGGCCCACACAGTTGTTTGTTCTAGTTTCTTACCCCGCCCCTCCAGGCCCGGGAACCCGCACCTCTTCCTTTATTACGTGGTCTCCAACCGGCAGCCTTTGAGCTAGCTCGTAGCCTCTGGGCTAGCCCGTTGCTTCATTATTATTAAAAGTGTTTCATTCACATCATCGTCCAGACTCCAGTCAGCCGAGGTGAGGGCTAGCAGATAGTTAGCAGCTACAACTGCCTGTGTTGCCATCCACCTGTCAATCAAAGAGACCACGCCCCTAACCGTGCATGCAGTCATGCCGGCTGTAAACATGATTATTTCTGCTGTAACCTTTTAACAGTGTAGAGACCGACTCACTGCTGCTTCTAGTGGACACTACTGGAACTGCAGTTTTTGGCTCTTCAGTGGTTTTTTTAAAAAATATAAACAGACAAATGAGAAAATAAGGATAAAATTAGGAATGGCTACGTTTACACCACTTACATTTTTAATGTGAATAAATCCTCCATGATTCTCTGGTTTCTGGCAGTTCCTCGTGGTGATTTAGCTGAAGATGCTTAAGAAGTCTGAAGAGCACTTGAAGCATGAAAATAAATAAGCAGTCATTAATTAGCGACGCTGTGATGTGTGTCCTCTCCGCAGCATCGACATCCTGAAGTACATCATTTATGGCCTTGCAGCTGGATTCTTTGTGTTTGGAGTGCTGCTGCTGGTGGAGGGCTTTTTCACCACCGGAGCCATCCGCGATCTCTACGGAGAGTTCAAGATCACTGCCTGCGGACGCTGCCTTACTGCATTCGTGAGTCAAAACTCCTAAAACTCGTCAAGACATATTTGTGTTTAAGTTAGTGTTAATTTAAACAAAGAAGCTGCTGAAAGGATAGACGTGGTGACCCTTTCCTATTTTATACAAACTCCACTTTGCTAATGAGGGCCAATAATTAGCTTGATGTCACATGACCATAAATGACCGCAAAAGGTCAGCATCACTGATATTTACTTGGATGTGCAGAGTAGTATGATTCATGTTGATTCATTGATTCATATTACGGCCCTTTTTAAACATCTACAGTTGCTTTTATCTGGATCAAACACTTATTTGCAAAAACTTTATAACTTAAGTGATGTCGTTGTGGCACTTTAACGTTTCCTGCAAATAAATGTTTGCAGGAAACAGCACAGTCATGTTCATCATGGGCATCACAAAAGTACTGTTGGTTTCTGAGGTTTGTATTCGTCTAGTCAGCTACATCTGGAAACTGTGACAGAGAGTGGCGTGCATGCGTTAGTGCAGCCACTCAGCTCAGCGGCTGATGAAGACGAATGTGCATTTTGCACTTTTTTAGTCCAACCTGAATAAAGACTTTTGTGAGCTGAACGCGATGCACAGCAGTGCGAGACTAACGTGTGCCTGTGTTTGCAGCTGATGTTCCTGGCCTACCTGTTCTTCCTGGTGTGGCTCGGGGTGACAGCATTCACCAGCCTGCCGGTCTTCATGTACTTCAACGTTTGGTCCATGTGTCAGAACACCAGCTCGGTGGAGGGAACCAACCTCTGCCTGGACCTGCGTCAGTTTGGTACGCAGACTTTGGACCCTTTGCTTTTTGCACCCTGATGTTAAATGAACTTCCAATCATGAACAGCTACATTTCTAATTTACAAAAGAATTTCGTTTCTTTGTGGTTAGACCTCTGCAGGCTTTGCACAACACATTTTCTGAGTTTGTGTTAAACAAGGAGGACTGGTTTTCCCAGTTTGATGCAGTAGATGCTGTAAACGGGAAGACTGACGAGTTCAGCTTGATGAGCTCAGCTGCCTTTAAACGAATGACTGTAATTTCTCCGTGCTGCTGCTCCGAGCTCAGACCGGCCCCTCCCATTGATCCGTGCACCTCTAATTTATGTGTGAAACATCTTTTCCTTCACTTTGTTGGATTTAACAGACTGGAAATCTTCTTCATACGCTGCTGTTCAGATTTTTAACTCAGCCTGTTCTTTGTTCTGTGATTAAAAGTAAGATCCTGGATCACCCGATCGCTGCTTAGAGCAGGCAGGTTAATGGTGACTCACCAAAACACCAAACTGGCACATATCATGGAAAAACCTGTGTGTGTGCAGAAGAAGTGCCAAATACCAGCAGAAAGCTGCAAAGCCTTCCAGGCGCTGCAACGACATCCGAGAATCGGACGCTCGAGAGGAAAAACATTGATCTGAAATATCTGCAAATTCATTAATGACAGAAAACGTCCGAGCTCAGCCTGTCGGTCGGTGTTTCTGGTGTTTGATGAAGTCCTGAACATGTGTTTGAGGGGTTAGACAGCTGAGCCCGTGTGAAATGTGGGTGTGACTGAATAACAGCAGCGACGGCGGTCTGGCTCTCTTCAGACATCCTGAGAACAGATCACAGAAATAAATCCACATCACAGAAATGTCAGGAAGCAGTAACGGGACATGTTTGTCTCTGGGTGTCTCTGCCTGCATTCACTCAGGAGCCACGGCTCCACCTTAAATCAGTACAATGTCAGATGTCATTTGGCATGTAAGGTGCCAGAAGTTGGCCCGGTTAGGCCCAGAGGTGCCAGCTGTCTGGTTTCTTTATGCAGATTATTTTTCTGCCTGATTATCATCACCTGTCTTTCCAAACAGCATGTTAGCACGACTTAGCTCAAAACCTCCTTAAATGTTCACACAGACAGACTTCAGCTGGTGGAAGCTGCTCCAGCACGCAGCACGAGTCGTTCTCACACGAGCACGGCTTCACGCGGGTGAGTTTTATGGCGCGAGCCGTGAAATGACTGAGCCCGTGTTCACGTTCCACTGCTGTCTGCTGAAGTTAGTTATCAGGAGATAACAATAAACTCAGTAATGAGTGACGGTAATGACGGTACTCTGTTGCTCTCTCTCACTCGGCCGTGTTCCACGGCGGAGGCCGACGCTTCACATCAAATCATGCACATTACTGTGTGCACGATGCAGCACTGCCCACCATGTTGTTCTCAGGATGCCTACATTAAAACAAAAGGCACCACCAGAGGCCTTGTGTGCGCTCGCTCACTGCGCTGCCATCTGCTGTTCAACATTTAGACTGCAGCAGGCCTCAGTCAGCAAACTCATGAAGATTTCTCAGGAGGAAAAACATTAAAGATGAACTCCTGGTTCATGAGGCGCTGCGCTCTGGACTGTGATTACTTCAAGGCCGTTCCCAGCGGCCGACAGTCCAGGAGCGGGGAAGCGTTGATCTCGGTCAGCTTTAATTAAAGAAACGCAGGGACCGTCCGAGCGCTGCGATAGGCAGAGATTCCCCGGTTTGTTCATCAACCACAGAGGACGAGGAGAGGCTAACAGAGCGTTTGTGCTTCTCAGGAGCGGTGACCATCTCCGAGGAGAGGAAGTTGTGCACGCAGTCCGAGAAGTTCGTCAAGATGTGCGAATCCAACGAGGTGAGAACGCAGCAAAAACACGTACACGTGATAACCCGTCAGCACAAATCCACCGCATCATGCGTATGTTGTGTTGCAGCTGGACTTGACCTTCCATCTGTTCGTGTGCGCACTAGCAGGAGCAGGAGCTGCTGTCATCGCCATGGTAAGAACCATCATTCTCATATCTGATTGGTTATAAATTGTTCTGCCATTACGGTTTTTCATGATTGGTGCAAATGAAGGAAACAGACATCGTCCCTGCAGACAGGGAGAGAAAAGAGTCAGAGTGTAAAATCCAGTCCTGCACGTCTGCAGTGAGACAGACGGTGAGTCACCGGCGTCTCCAGATCCGAGGCGTGGAGACGCTCACGTCCTTCCATCCTCGCTCCAAGCACACATTCACAAACCTGAGCCTTTCTGAATAATCTCCGATCTTTCCCGTGCACAGATCTGTACAAGAACCAAAGCACCGGCACTCGTCCACACACACAAATCTGTTGTGCGGCATGAAGCAGCGTGAGGGACGTTTCATTTGTCAACTTACTGAAGGGGATGAAACCGCGTGGTGCTGGATGTGAATGCTGAAATGCTAAAATGAAGAGTATATCACACACGGCGCAGCAACCGCAGTGAGTTGCTGCGCCGTGCTTTAACACTAGGGGCCGCCAGAGGGAGCGGCTCGTGTGCACAGTGTGGGATTAACGGCATTAGACTCGACCCGTGTTCAGTATCAGCTCGTGGGCTGTACCTGTGTTTGCTCCAGGAAGGTGCCTACATGTGCACTTCCTCTATTAAATTCAAGTAAACCTGTTAAAAACATACAGCTGCTGTTTTTAGCCCTGAGTGGCAGAAACAAGGTAAACACATCCTGTCTTCCTTCTGCCTTTAAAGGCGAGATGTGACCCCCTCATCTGGCCTCCCCCTCCTTTTCCTGCAGCACTGATGTGATGGTGTAGGAACAGTCCAAACCAGCTGATCCCAGATAAGCTGCTCAGTCTGTCTGCAGCGTCAGCGTGCAGCGGACGAGTCGGTGATGTTTGATCAGTCTCCTGCGTTTCCCCTCAGGTGCACTTCCTGATGGCTCTAGCCGCTAACTGGGGCTACCTGAAGGACGCCAGTCGGATGCAGAAGTACGAGGACATCAAGTCGAAGGAGGAGCAGGAGCTGCACGACATCCACTCTACACGCTCCAAAGAACGCCTCAATGCCTACACATAAACACGCCGCCACGAGGAACGACACACACACACTTACCTGTCAGACACACACGCACACACGGGTGAAAAAGATTCATTCAAACAAATTTACAGACACGAGTAGGCAGAAATTAGAGGATAAGAAACCCATGAGATCACCGACGCCCTCCTCATCCTCAGCTCTGCGGTCAATCATTGCTGGTCTGCTCCAAGTTTAACACGATAAATCGTCCAGATTCACCGAACCTAAAGCGGTCAGACATTTTAGTCTGAAGGTTTCTGAATGTGATGGTGTGAGTTTTCAGGCCTTTCAGAGTAAAATGCTGCACAAACAAAAGTTCTCACTGCGTAACACAAACCAGCGTAACGAGGAAATGCCAAAAATCACCGCGGACGAACCCAAAGAAGGAGAATTATTTCAATCTGATCGCCTAAAGACTCCAAACAGCAACGATCTACAGCAGAAGCATGAGGACGGCGTCCGTGAGCTCATCGTCAACACACACACACACACACACACACACACACACACACACACACACACTGAGACATGTAGATGTGACTGAATGGTCGGTGTTGTTTGGTGGTGTCATGCTGTGTTGTGTCGTTCGCCACGCTATGATGATGGTGTCACAGAGGAATAAGGTCCCCGAGGAAATTTGTGCCTCCCGGGTACAAATGGGTAGCTTTGCCAACTCCCCCCACCCCCTCCTTTCTCCCTCCCTGACCTCTGACCTCTTCACGTTGAGCCCAGTTTCATTAGTTGCTTCGTAGTTTCTCGTCGCGCTTGCTGACCCGCGTGGTCGTTTGCGGCGGTGGGGGGTGGGGCGGGGTTTTGGAAACAAAAGGCACTGGATTGGTTAACATCCAGCAGGTGGTCGGAGACCCGCCTGAGGTTAGCGTTGAGCTCGAGCTTTGGTTATAGCGTTTTCAACCATAACCACGGGCCGATCACGACGACCTGCAGGAGAGATTTTACCCGTTAATTACGGAGCGCCGATGATCGCAGAAAAATTGATGTCATGAACACGACCAAATTCTCTCAATGCGTCTCTATTTCTGCGTGTCTTATTCTTCTTCTTATTCTGAGGCTGACAGCACGCACGGTGGCAGCGGGGGTGCAGCTAGTGAAACGGGGCTCCCTCCTCCCCCCTCTTCGTCCCCTGATTGTACAAACTTGTGATTCGTCCTCAGAAACAGCACATCTTAGCAGCACAAAGTCTTTTAGTCATCATCTCATCCGTCTGTTACGTAACGTTTTCTCACTTTTCAGGGATTTTGCCACATTTTTATTCGGATTCTTTCTGTGTGATTTTAGCACCGGGGTATTTAAACGGGGGGGGGGGGGGGGGGGGGGGGGGGTCTGTAACATTACCAGGTGATGATTCAGTATTTCAGCGATTCTGCACACACACACACACACACACACACAAGCGTATACACCAGTCATCTCGAGCGATTCGTTGTTCTCATGCTTCCTGTTTTGCGTTCTTTGGCGACGCCCTGATGCGACCAAAACGTTATTTGTAAGTTGAGTCAGAAAAATCAGCGACACCAACCGCAGGCTGACGGCGGCAGAGGATCGGCAGGAATTCTGGGTAGTGTTTGTGTGTTGGCGGTGGTGGAGGTGGTTCCTCAGAGGTGGAGGTGGTGGTGTCTGAAGCAGATTGCAGGGCGGAGGAAGAGGAATGACATTCCAGCGAATAAGCTAATGGTTCAGGGCTGAGCTGCTGGACTGCGGTTGCCGGCTGCTCTCGTGCCCTGTAACGCTCTCCTCGGGTTGCTGGGTTACTCTGGACCAGCGGAGCTTCCCAGTTCTCCACAGTCGCAGTTCTCCATGCGAGGTTTTATCAGCAGATAAAAATGCAGTCAACACATTTAATAAGCTCGACGTCCTTCTAACGCAGTGGGCTCAGGTCCAAACGCTGTTCGGTCTTTGTTCTGTGTTCAGCAAGAGAAGAAGAAGCGTGCAGGTGAGGATGGTGATGACTCTCTATCTGCCAGTAGAGATGACTGAGAGCGAGATGAAGATGATGACATGATGGTTTGATTTGATGAGACTACCGGCGCGCGCGCACACACACACACACACACACACACACACACACACACACACACACACACACTCCACCACCGCCATCACTCTGAGCCATAACTCTTTACTTTTCACGATGACATTTCACTATTTTATTATCAACTTTTAATCTTTGAAACTTTTTAAATGTGAAATCATTTAATTAGAAAAAAGAAATGTTTTTTTTCTCTTTTCCTTTTGCGTGTGGGCGGTGCTAAAGCGCTGCACCGACGTTAACTCTGTATAAAGATATACATATATGTGAAACAGTCGAGGTGAGCAGCCGGGAGGAGGATTTCCTATGGGTTACAGAGTCCGGAGGGGGCGGCGGTTCAGTCCCAATGTCCTGATCCTCTGCTCCCCGCACACAGCTGCACTTACACCTCGACGCTCCCGAGCCGCAGTAAAAGGTTTAAATCGGCGCCTCGGCTCCAATAACCACGACGACCAAAGTCCAGATTCGCTGGCTTCACACGTTGGTCGTCCTGATTTGTTGTGACTCTCTAAACAGTTATTTTGAGTGATTCAACGATGGGTCGCCATCTACCTCAGCCAATCAGCACGTGGAAAACGTTGTTTGCTGCCAGCTTTGTGGCTCAACGTCCTGCTCGTGTGTTTTAATAACTTTAATGACCTTATAACCAGTGTTGCCAACTCCTCAGTAAGGAAAATCGCTATTGGCTGTCCTAAAAGTCGCTAGAAGTCGCCAAATGACGTCATCGCCCAATTTGCATAATTGGTCATGCTAATGTAATTGTAACCTATGCTATGAGAGAAATAACATCGTGGAAGAGACATAAAGTGAGTAAAAAACGTCCTAAATGCAGTTAGAATTTATTTAGAACTACAAATTAAATTTATTTTAGCAATTATTGTTTTTTAATGTCACAATTCCAACCCTGCTCCTTTACCCAGGTCTGGACTGGCAAAAGTGACCCGAAATTGGCACTCTGGTGGAGTTACTGTGTGTGTGTGTTTATAAGTAGTTTTAAACCTTGTGATCCACAAAACAGCATAACAGTAAAAGAAGAACTGACTGCGTTACAGTCAGTGCGGGAGCAGCGGCTTCGCTCATGCGCGATTCATTTGCAGTTTGGACGCACAGGTGTGAACGTCTCCTGCCCTGATAGCAGCTGGGGGAGGACCATCCTCCGCCTGGGAGCGCTTTGGCACGGGTGAGGTGCCCACGGCAGCACCGCTGCTTGTTGAGAGTAAGAGCGATACGCGTTTTCACGTCAAAAAGTCGTCATAAATAAGTCTCCAGTAATACCAGAAAAAGTCGCCAGATTTGTCGCTAGTCGCTTTTTAGAAAAAAAGTCGCTAAGGGGGTCTGAAAACTCGCTAAATATAGCGACAATGTCGCTAAGTTGGCAACACTGCTTATAACTTAATGCTAAAAAACTAATTTCACTTATTTAAAAAATGTGTGCTAGCTGATTGGTTTAAACTCAGATAAAAGCTTTGATGTTAGACAGCACAGATGCTGATTGGCTGAAGCATTCACGGGACGCCATCCAATCAGGACGTGTTGGGAGCGTCTGCGTTTACAGCAGAAGTAAAGAGCAGTTAGCATCTGCGCGGCGAAGCCGTGCTCGCTGCTTCGTGTAACTGCAGCTGACCAAAGTACAAAAAGCACCGTGGCGTCATCGAGGGGCGCCTCCGCCGGACTCGCGTCCTGTTCAGGTGTGTCCCGGCTGCACACGGTCAGTATTTTTAAGGGTCTAGTTTTACAGTAACAGTATTCTATCATTTCATTGCCTGACAATGGATGTCTTGTCAGTGTTTTTAACCTCAGATAAAAGAAAAAATAGTTTTTTGTGCACTTATTGACCATCGTGAGCTCTCTCTCTTATTCTTGGTGTGTAAGTGCATTGAGATCCCCACTGTGGGACCCGTGTATAGTCTTGCAGCATTGGTTATAACCTGAAGAAATAACAATGATGAAAACGAATGAATTCATAATAATGAAGATAATCTTATACTACATAAAAAAGACAGTGACTCTAGTTGTTGTTTGTGGCATGGTTATGCATTCAATGGTCATAATTTTAACGATTAAAACAAGACAAAAAAAAGTCATTTTTTTCCACTGGCGCTGTTCTGCTGTTTTTATTTTCCACTTTTCCGTGTGCAGTATTGCCGTTCCTGTTGCTAATGGTGTTGCTAAGCTAGCTTGCTTGCTCAGTTGTTTACCACCAGAGCAATATATTGTAGCAGTTTGACAAAATCGAGACGTTAAAAACAACAAGTCCATTCAATTTACGGCATACAAGTGCATGAATTTATGATTGCAAGTCTTCAGTGATATGATTATGGTGTTCTGTATTGTTTATCCTAATAAAGCGGATTTGCAGATGTGGTGTAATGTATTGCTCTGGCCACCCGTTTCCCTGCACCCACCTCTGCTCACGTGCTCCTCCTCGCCCTCCTCGCCCTCCTCGCAAACACACGGCTCGGACGCTTTCAGAGCCCGTGGTGGATTTCAGGCGAATGATCGGAAACGCAGAATTCAAACTTCCAGTGCTGCTGGATGTGGAGGACCACAACGGCCATTGGTTAAAAAGGACGTGAATAAATTAACAAACACGTCTTTAATGCAAAAATAATATTTATACAAAATAGGGTTTCTTAGCTTAATTGTTTTTGGAATTAGTCATCTGTTTACTTTATTTCCCCTTTTGGTTCTTTCTGTGTTTCGGCTTCATTATGCAAGCAAGACCCAGAGAGCTGATTCTGCTCACCTGGGTGTTACCTTCGGTCACCATCCAGGTGACCAAATGCACCGCTGAGTCGTCTGTGGGTCAGCGACGGTGCGCCGATTCCTCCTGGTCGCTGAACCAAGGTCGGTCTCTGCGAGGCAAACGAATCAGTCGTGTTAAGTTTGGCTTGTGTTCGGTGCACAAACACGGATGCAAACTCAAACGTTAGTTTATGCAAAACTGTCAGAAATACTTAATAATCTGAACGATGGCAGTTTTGGTCGTCCACAGTCTGAAGGTGAAGAAGAAAGAAGCCAGACTGTCGGCTTCTCCCAACTGCTGTATGAGAGTCGTGCTGTCGGTGGCACAGAACAGATTTGGCCCAAATGAAACCAAAACACCTGAGACAGGTGACCCGAGAGGCTCAGCCCGCTATTGTAGTCGGGTGGAGGAGGACGTGAGCAGCTCGCTCTCCATTCGTTCAAGTCTCCTCATCTGACTGTCTAACCCACATGTAAAGACGAACGCGTGTGATGACACGTTCTGATCCTGCATCCTCTCTGTCTGCTCGCTGACCGCGGCTGAACCATTCCAGGATCCCGAGCGCGGGATCAGAAACCCGAGCGCGTCGGCGCGATCGAGCATGAATTTCAATGACATGACGTCTGAGTTCCAACCCGCTGTGAGGAGGTTTGCCGTGTTCCCAGAGCTCTGAATCACAGGGGGGAGATCAGACCCTCTGTGCCTCTTGTCCATCGTGAAGTGAGCCGCAGATCTAAAAGCTGATGATGTCAGTCCGTGACCTTCCACTGATCATCACGTGTTTCAGATTCATGCATTATGTGAGGTTGGACATCTTGGACGCTGGAGGTCGTTTTTTTCTGTTTCTCTATAGTGTGCTAGACTTTTTGTACTTCACTCTGGTTGCTTAGTAGCAGGCTTCATCTGATTCACTCCTCCATCTTTGTACATATGTGTGCCAACAGCTTGGGCAGACAGTGGCTTTTTTATTTGTAAAGACATAAACTTGCTTGCATATATAAATAAAATGAAATAATACACTTGTGTACTTGTTAATAAGGGAACATCCTGAGTTTGTGTCTTCATTTCTCTCACAAAGTCATTAGAAATAATGAAAAAAGGATAATGAGGATGTTACGTCATCCTCACACTGAGTGATGAAACATCAGCAGACCAACGTGTGGCGCAGAGGATGAATAAAAGACGCTTTATCTCACGCGGCCGGATCATCATCCACGATGGAAGCTGCTGTGATTAATATTTTTGGTGGTAGATACAATAAATCTGATCAGAGTTATGAAGGACGTTTATGCACAAAGGCCTCACACCAAAGGTACAGCTAGAAGTCACGTGATGTCACCTGCTTCATGCAGGCCTTTATCCAAGGAAAGGAAACAACAGGCTGGCACAGGGAGGACACGAAAACTCTAAAGGCCTAACTGAACACGAGGACCAAGCCCTTCTTGATAAAGGCTGTAACAGCGCCATCTTGTGGTCACATTTGTGCATTACAGCATAAAAAAAAAACTGGCTGCCGTTGAGCAGTCGGCAGCTGACGTCTTCTAAGCAACAAGGACTAAACCATCGTTTATGTTTCCTCCGTTTTGTATTATTACCTGTTGGTTTTGCATCTAGAACCTCTTTTAGGATTATCGCGCATTAGTTCGGCTTCAGTCACAGAAAGCTGTCACCGGATCATCTCTGCAGCATGTCTGCACACGATGAGCAGATAACCTCAATGTGACGAACATTTGATTTAAAAAAGAAAGGCTGAAGTTACAGAGGGTCATGTTTCCCCTCGACGCCCTCAGGTGGAGCACACAGATCCAAGTCTACAGTTTTAGGCGCCTCCACCGTCACATATGAAGCAGTCCTGTGTTGTGAATCTTTTTCTATTAACTCAGTCAAAGAAAAGTCATTTAAAAGCAAAACATTTTATCCACAAAGGTTTTGTTTCACTGTTTAACCACAAATTATGTCTACAGTTCATGTTGGAGTGTTGGAAAATCCAGCAGTGCCGCCTTGTGGTAAAGAAGTGAAGTACATGTCTAAGCACATCATGTGATGGCTTCCTGTTTTATCCGTGCGTGATGCATGTCCCCCCCTGCTGATCAAAGTTCATCAGTGCATCAGGCTGTCTCCACCCTCCCACCCTCACGCTTCTGGTTTTGTTGCTTTAGGTTGTTACGTCGATTAAATTTAAAGGAAATGAATGAATGTATAACGTGCGACTTAAAACAATGAAATCAGAATCATAATATTTTATTAATCCGCAAAGAATTTTGTGATCACAGTCACAACAAACACAGTAACACACTGAACTAATTAAATAATACAGTATATTACAAAGTTTACAATATGTAAGAAATATTTCTAATATGTACAAATATGTTAGTTATAAACATCCAGATTATTACAGAGAAACTTTGTTATTTCCACTGTGGAGGACGTGCTGCAGGCTGCAACTCCAGCACTGTGTGCTGTGTATTAGATGGAGGAGTTGTGCAGGAATGATTTCCTGTGTCGTTCAGTGGTGCATTATGGGTAATCTCAGTCTCTCACTGAGCGTGCACCTGTGATTGCCCAGCATGTTACAGAGTGGGTATTATCCATCATTGTCCTCATCTTGGACAACATCCTCCTCTCCAGTGAATGCACTGGAAAAGTAAAAAAACATGGCCTCACAGTGCTCGCCGGCTGGTCCAGGTGGACAGAGACACGATCGAGCAGGTAGATGATGGCGTCCTCAGCAAACTGAAGGGGATCCTGATCTGATAGGTCAGAGATGGTCCAGGATGAGTCTTTCCAGGGTCTTTGTGACGTGGGAGGTCAGTGCCACAGGCTGTAATCCTGGGGGCCACTGGGACGTGGTGTCTTTGGTACAGGGACGAGGTGTGATGACGTCCACAGCACTGGGACCCTCTTCAGACTCAGCATGAACAGTTTATGAAAGACTCCACAAAGCTGGGGGGTCTCGAGGACATGGGGACTCACCCGGTCTGCTGCTTCTCGTTTGTCTCTGAAACTGGTCTTGACTGAAAGTGACGTGTGGGGGAGGGGCCTCAGGCAGCGGTGCAGTGTGGTAAATATTTACTCTGATTCATCAGGTGTTTGAACACGACGCCAACACTCCAACTTTCCCGATTGTTTATGTGAATTTCCCAAATGTACAAATACGTAAAATCATCTGTCCACACAACAGTGAGCACTCAGAGCAGAACACAAGAAAAACTGTCCAGAAGCATCTTCTGTTTTTATATCTGTATTACATAGTGTTAAAAACACCAGGATTCATTCAGTGGAACAAAGGTGTCATATATTTGTTTTATTTAAAGCACAATATTAGAATAAAGCACAATAACACTTACGGTAACAGATGATGGCGATACCTGTCATAGCTCCTATATTTACACAGAAACATAGTAAGGCCCACGTATGTAACATGACTTGGGGACATTTTTGCAGCATACATTTGTACATCGTAACCAAACAAGCGTGTTTACAGTTTTATATGTAAAAAATCGTGTATGAGAAGTTTTCTATGTGGAAAACTCAGTCAGAGTATGAATTTGCAACACGGGAGTGCTAAACTTATAAATATGCAGATAAACAGACACATTAACATAAATCACATTCATGCAGGTTTATTTATTTACCTGTCTTAATGATTAAATATTCATATTTTAGGAAGCAAGCAAGAAGTTTCTCAAACATCTGATCCCTGACCTTACAAAACCGGCAGTTCCTCCGACGTCCAGCCTACATCACCTGTGCTGCGGTAACACGGCCACGTTTAACAGAGTTTTCAAACAAGTTTAATATGAAGAATGTCAATGATGGTTTCAGATGTTTTGTAAACATCAGAGTTAAATGATGCCCAGGTTTTCATAGATTACATCATCAAGCGGACAATCCGAGGCTTTTGTTGTGCTCCTGTTGGCGATAGGAGACGTGGAGGAAGGGGTGCTCTCATTGGATGACGAGGGGCTAAACGACGGTGCTTTCTTACAGACATGAGCGTAAAGATGAGCGAAGGGGTCGGCCTTGGCTTCGCTTTTCAGAGACACTTTGCTCCATCTGCTGGGTTGGGCGTAGACCGCGTCACCCTCTGCTGAACCCTTCGTTTCTTCTTTTTTCTGGAGGACGTTGTCTTTGTTCTGGTGATGGCCGATCTTGTCGTACACCTCCGAGTAGACCGAATCCGGGTCGTCCGCGCGAGGGGGGGGATGCGGAGCGGCACATGGGGGTTTGAGAGGAAGAACGCTCGCAGGGTCGATATACGTGGCTCTGACAGGCGGGGGTTTTGTTACAGGCCGGATGCAGTCAGTCGGATTAGCGTATATGGCCTCTGACTGGTCTCCGTGGTTACCTGCAGAGGAGCCAGCAGGGATCAGTGGGAGTGGCATGAGGGTGATAGGAGGCGGGTGATCTTCCCGAGCATGTGCGCTCTCTTCTCTGCTCTCCTCTGTCCTCAGCTTGTTCTCCAGGATGGCGGCCATGTTGGTCATATCGGGGACTTTGGGGAGGGGCGAATGAGCCTGTATGGTGGTTACCGCAACCTTCTCTCCCTCTGGGTTTTGGTTGGTCGATGAAGTCTTCAGTTTGATGGTGCTCTGAATCAGGGCGAATATCTTCTCAGCCTGCGGCGTCTCAAAGATGAACACTCCAGGACCGGAGTCGCAGCGCCGCCCGGCTTCGATGGTTAGGGTCAGCTGGGAGGAGGAGAGAAAATAAACGTCTTACACTTGTGAGGCTTCAGTTTCACTTAAAGCTTCCATCATGAACTGAACTTTAACAAGAATGTGAAAGAATTTCAGGTGAAACTTTTCTGTAACACTGTTTTGCACCACATGATGGTGCAGCAAGCTAATCCAGCACCCAGCAGGAGAGGAAGAGCTGGTACCCACACGCATGTGGAAGCGAGATATGGCTGAAGAATTATCACCAAACACAACCACATTTGATCATTTTATATAAATGATAAAAGTGAAACACGGGCAAACATAAGCACGGTTCCTGGAGAGTGCTAACATTTTTGCTCTTTTTCTGTTCAGGCGCACGCCTGCAGACGATATCGAGCCACCAGTAAAGCTGACGGATTCAGAGCTCCATAAAAAAAGCTCCAAAACCTCCCTGCTGTCGGGCTTGAGTCCCGACCTCAGGCTAAACACTGACTTTTCCTGCTTCTCCTTACAGTCTGGTAAAATGGCGCCCCCCTGTGGTGAAAGATTTAATAACAACATGCAACAGGTGATACAAAAAGCACCTTTAAATTGTGACCATGAGCAGCACACACCTTAAATGGCAAATGGCCTGTATTTGTATAGCGCTTTTACTAGTCCCCCCTAGGGACCCCAAGGCGCTTTACACACCCAGTCACACACTGGTGGAGGCAGCTACAGTTGTAGCCACAGCTGCCCTGGGGCAGACTGACAGAAGCGAGGCTGCCGTATCGCGCTATCGGCCCTTCTAGCCAACACCAGTAGGTGGTAGGTGAAGCGTCTTGCCCAAGGACACAACGACCGAGACTGTCGGAGCCGGGGCTCGAACCGGCAACCTTCCGATTACAAGGCGAACTCCCAACTCTTGAGCCACGATCGCCCCCACCTTATCATTCCCGTATCGCCTCAGGAGTTCGTACGGCCACTCGTGAACAACCTTCTTCTTCTGGGTTTCTTTCAGAAGCAGCGCCTCCCGTCCCACCTGCAGCCAGTACGCCCCCTGCAGGCCGCAGCGGGTCGCTGCCTCCGTCCTCTGAATCGCCACCCTGAACTCAGAGGCTGTAAACAGGGAGGAGAGTCTGTCATTCATTACTATGCAAATAAAGCAAAGCAGAACACCGATGTGATAATTTAACACAGTTTAAATACATGCACGAAATTTTCCTCAGACAGTTATACTGACAGCATGAGCAAAAAGTGTGAGGCTCAGCTTCTCTGTGCTCCTTTAAGGATGTTTCTGAACACTACGTCAGAGTGCATGTTGAATGTTAGGAAGGTTATTACGGTCCACTTTTATTGAGCAGCCAGAGAGAGCTGAATATTACATTTCTGCAGTATCGTGTACATCCCTGTAGCTCACTGTTTGCTCAGCGTCTGTCAAATTTTCCCAGACTCACGTTTATGTGACCGTGTCAAAACTGGGGGATGCAATAACTGCTCATCCTGTTCCATGGGGGGCGCTCTTAACCGATATTGAGTATTTGGAGAAGACAAAAGCAAAGAATTTACCTTCTTCTACTGAGACATATATCTGGTTCTCCTCCATTTGGGGCTGCTTCGAGCGTGGACGGCCTCCTTTCTGAGAGAGCGAATGAAGCAAGCTTAAATAATTAGCTGTGAAATCATGAAGCTGCACATTTGTGTGAAACGTAAAGAGAAGGAACATTTGTGTCCTTCACACCTGAAACGTGCTTTGGCACAGTTTGTCCACCCAGTCGGCACAGTCGTCTCTGAGTGCGGCGAACACCATGGTCCTGTCCTGAGTCTCCACGCAGAACGCCCACATGTTCTCCTGCAGACACAAACCAGCTTTAAGCATCTTTTCGACTTCTGACGACTGGAAACGTGAGAGGAGAGTATGACGGCTCACCATGGGGCAGGCCTCAGCGTTCGGGGGGAGTCTGAGGACGCTGATCAACTCGGACAGTCGGACCACCTTCACCCTCCGGTCCCCGTGTTTTCTGACCCCAGTGGCGAGATCGCCCCCTGCAGGATGCACCGTGCACAAACAGGCAGAGAGTTACAGCTGAGTCGGCGGCGAACGCCTGACAGACATAAATCACGCGGCCCGTACGGCTTCTTCTCAAACCAGAGCGACTCAAACAATAAGCTTCGATTCTTCTCCGGGTGGAGAGACGTGAGGCGACATGTTTGCCTGAATGTCAAACAGCCGCAGGCGATACTTCCACTCGCAGGTGTGGGAGTGTTTGTGGCTGAGCTCTGGTTTAAAACCAAGTAAGATTCAAATGTATGTGTGAGTGAGCTGAACACCAATATTACTCGTCACAAGGAAAAGGCAGAGTGATATTTAAAGATGAATCTGTTTGTAAAGACAGGATTAAGCACTGAATCATCCTGTCATACTCACTCTCATGCAGACCTGCGAGCCACAAGCTCGACCTGCGTTAGCCTGCAGACTCGTGTTTATCTGACTCATAATTTAACAGATAAACATCCTGTTTTATCCACGAAGCTCTGAGACCAGTGACAGACACGATAAAGTCGTCATGTAACTCCTGTACTCAAAATCATTTTTGCAATCAAAGAAGTCGCCCCCTGCTGGCAAAGAATGAAGGTTTATGTCACTTGTCAGATCGGAGCTACATTCATCTTTTATAGATACATTTTGCTATGAATCGGTTCATCCATCGAGCTTTGGGTCATGGGGGCAGCAGACACCCAGACCCCCCCTGTCCATCCACCTTTTCCTAACTAATCAAGAGGGACTCCAAGCATTCCCAAGCCAGCTGAGATATAACCTCACGGTCAGTCCAGGGTCTGCCTCCGTCCTTCCTCCCAGTATCCCAGCAGGCATCCAAGCATCCGCCACCATCTTCTTTTGATGTGGAGGAGTAGCAGCTGTACTCCAAGCTCCTCCTCTCATCTTTCAGAGGAAGATCATTTCCACATTATCAGTAACTACCCAGAGCAGAAGGTGACTGTAGATCATCAGTAAAGCTTCACTTTTACACTCAGGGCTCTCGGTTTGGCGTTCGCACCAGTCCATCTGTTGATCTCGTGCTCTGCTCTTCCATCACGTGTGAAAAGACCTCGAGGTGCTTCAAATCTTCTACTCGAGGCAGCGACTCATCCCGGATCAGAGCGGGCACACCACCCATTTCCAGCTGAGGACCATGGCCTTGGAGCTGCTGATTCTCATTCCTGCACACTGCTCTCATGATTCAAAGAACCTCGTCTTCTCTTAATAGCAAAGCTGAAATCCTCAGGCCACCGAAGCTGAAGAACAGAAAGTGAAGAATGTTTCAAAAGTAGGCTTGAAAAAACCCAAACTGGCATCCCAGTTCCAGAAATTGGAGTATTTGGAGCACAGAAGGAGACCTGGCAACACGGCATGTATGTTGTCAGCAGAACCTCTGGAAGGTGGAGGCACTTTGCAGCTCGCACATGGATGTTTCCGATGATTTTCCCGGAGTAAACTATATATTTTAGCAGTGATGTCGTCCCTCTGTCTTTGAGGCCTCTATGCAGATGACAACAACACTGCAGACTTTCTCTAAACTCCAGCTAACGTGGAGAAGTGGGGAAGAAGCAGGAGAGAGGTGTCGAAGTAAAAACTAAGTTTCTCCCTCCAAGTGAGAAAACACTTGATTCATGCAACTTTTTGACCTTTATTGGATTACAGTGACCTGCTTTTCATGAACGCACCTGCCCGCTACCTAAAGAGGTTGGATACTGTCCACCATTGTGCTTTATGTTTTACTACTGGCTCTTCCTCTGCAGAAGGAACTGAAATGATCAGAACGGGTTACCTCGGGGAGATTAAGTCTGTCTTAAAGGAACGAGAGAATAACTCTTTTACTCAGCGTGATTGTTTTTAATGTCGCTCTAAATTTGATCTGTTATTTTATATTTTTCACATGTTTGTACAGGATATTGTATTTGTTTAAAATGTTATATACTTGAGAAGTTCAGCCATCCGGGAGGGGCTCAGAGTAGAGCCGCTGCTGCTCCACATCGAAAGGAGCCAGCTGAGGTGGTTCGGGCATCTGACAAGGATGCCCCCTGGGGCCTCCTGGGTGAGGTGTTCCGGGCATGTCCCACCGGGAGGAGGCCCCGGGGCAGACCCAGGACACCCTGGAGAGATTATATTTCCCCGGATAAGCTGGAGGAGGTGTCTGGGGAGAGGGAGGTCTGGGCTTCTCTGCTTAGGCTGCTGCCCCCGCGACCCAGCCCGGATAAGTGGAAGAAGATGGATGGATGGATGTTACATACTTATGTGGTACGTGTATTTTGACTTTTGTTGCTATGATACAAGGTCTCTCTTGGAAATGAGATTTTTTACCAGGATAAATAAAGGACTAATAAGAAGAAGAAGAACCCCAGATAAATAATTTCCTGTTAGTGTAGCTTTCTTCCTGCTGTGAAACACTGAGTTTCTTTCTGGAGCTCAAACACACTGACTGCATAGAAACTTCGGACTTCAAACTTCTCTTATTTTTACTCCACTTGTGTATTTGTGAGCAAAAGTCAGCGAACCTGTGCAACCTCAAACATTCCTGTGTGCACACACCTGCAAAGCAAACAGCAAAACTCGGTTACACGCTGGACTTTGGACACTGGATCAATGCTTGAGTCAATGTTTAACCTCAGTTTGGTTGAAGTGTGCTTGGCGTGTATTGAGACTTGCTGATAATTACAAAATAAGGTGACGTCTGATGTGTTTGCAGCAGAATCTGCAGAACATCTGAACTCTTGGTCCAGACCAGAGATGGGCAGTAACGCATTACTTGTAACGTTACTTGTAACGCGTTACTGTAATCCGATTACTTTTTTCAAGTAACGAGTAAAGTAAGGGATTACTATTGCAAAAACGGTAATCAGATTACCGTTACTTTCCCGTAGGAACGCTGCGTTACTGCGTTACTCAAACCGTGATTTTTTTGCGAGAATGTCTCATGACAGTGACGTAAGCGAGTGCGACATTCGTGACAACAGCTGTGTGCAGATCAACAATGGATCATATATCGAGTGCGGAGAGAGTATGAGCGTGCAGCGTTTAAAGCGTGGAAGTACTGACCTTACTTTGAGTTTGATTCCATAAAAAGTGACAAAAACATTAGCGTCCGTTGTGCGTGGGAAGAAAACTTCTTTTTACAGCGAAAAACCCCTAAACAAGCACCGAGTAGCTACGACGTAACGGGAAACTCACAGAGAAACTCGCGGATTCTTCCACTGACCGCTGCGGCACACCTGCACCAGGGTAAACCTCCGCCTACCTCACTCCTGCTTTACAGGTGAAAATAGAGCAACAGGACCGCTAGTCTTTGACTTTATTTATTTTCTGCTGTGTTTTACTTGCATCTATTTGAAAGACTGAGTGTAAACACAAAAAATATTTTATTTTATGTGCTGGAATGTGCAGAAAATAGGTTTAAATATTAAACACATTTCTTCCAGTCAGAGAATGTTGCATATAATTAAATGTTTGCTTGATGCATAAAGTTAAAAGATTAAAACTAATAAAACAAGTTTTAAAAAGAGACTTTTCCATTTGATTACATTTTGTATGATGGATTATGCAGAAAAAGTGGAACTGGGCTGAAAGATCTATCACTTTATCACCTATTCAGGTTGTAAATCGTGTTTTTAAAAAGTATCTAAGTAACTAAGTAATTAATTACTTTTGAAAATAAGTAATCAGTAAAGTAACTGGATTACTTTTGGGGGGAAGTAATCAGTAATTAGTTACTGATTACTTTTTTCAAGTAACTTGACCAACACTGGTCCAGACGAGTGCAGGAGCTGCTCCCCCAGGCCTCTGGTCCTCCTCTAAGTACTCCTGAAAGTATATTTACTTTTACTACTTCCTTTGTAACATCAGTACTCTTGCACTGCTGATTCTACTGCATCTCCCACACAGCTGAACGTAATTTGCTAAAAGTGGCATCAGGATGAATCTGAGATGAAAAGCGGTCAGTTTCAGTCGACCAAACGTCACCATGCAAAAACCCAACCGAACACTAGGGGTCAGTATTGTCGCACATGTGGCAGCAGTGAGGATTGTTAGCTGGTGTGTCTGTAGATGACAGAGAGATTACTGTTCTCATCCCCAGATTCAGTTCAATTCAGTTTCATTTATACAGCGCCAAATCACAGCAACAGTCGTCTCAAGACGCTGTATGATCTTTATCATCACTCATGAATCTCTGCAGGTGAGAGGCGAGGAGCATCTTTGTTAGCATTAAAGCTGTGAAACATCCCTGCATGTGTTTGTGTGCAGGTCACAGAGAAAGGACTGAAGGAAGCACTGAGGTTCTGTGACGAGCAGCTCTCACCGTGTCGGACACTTTCTGGCCTCTGCGTTGATCGCACCTTTTAAAGACCGCTGCTGGCAGCCGTTTCTCTGCTTCGGCCCTGTTCTCGTTCACAAACTCTTCTCTGATGTTCGTGTGTCGTCCATGTAAAACATGCATGTCATGTGTTCGCTGTGCAGATGCTGCCGCTGAGCTTACATAACATCGCCCTCATCCCGGGCTCTGTTAAAGCGTCAGATCCGGTGCTCGTGTTCAGCGGCTGATGCTCGGCCCGCCGCTGCATGCATGACATGCGGTTCAGCACCACCAGCATCCCTAACATGACACGATTCCCCGCCTTTTCGTGCTCGTGTAGTTTTATTTTTAGCTCCCCAGGAACTGATATGAAGCCGGCTTTTAGTGCTGAGCGTCTCCACTGAACACGAAAGCCGAGTTTAACTTAAAGACATGAAAGAAATATTTAATTAGTTATGTTTTTCTGTTTAAGCTGAATATTTTAGACAGTGCAGACGTCCCACAGGGGTAAAGTAAAGAAAAGGTCTGGAGAATCACAACATCAGAGGATGATTGAGAGTTTTTCTTTATAATCTGCACTTTGTGTCCACAGTTTTGTGTCTGTAAATAGAGCATCAACATCAAAGCTGCAGTTCCAGAAGTGAGTCCATGTTTGCACGTGCAGGATTAGAGCCACTGCTGCGATCATTGCTTTCTTATGTAATCAGGATTATGACCAACACTTCAGATGCTCTACCTTTATAATACAGTGGTTCGTAAAATCTGTCTCGACCGCCTGTTCAAAGGTGTATTCCAGCTACCGACAGGTGACAAATGAAAGGATGAACCCCTGTTTCCTATCTGGAAGCATCAGTCTGCTGTGGAATGTGAATGCCACTAACAGGCATGGCTGATTGAATCACCGCCATGTTGTTCCTCCAACAGGCACACGCGGGGGGGCTTGAGCACCTGCCCCTTCAAACATCTCTGCACGGCCCTGGAGCTCCCCACAGCATTTCATTAACCTGATTAAACTGTGAAAATCTGACATTTAGTGTCACGTATTAAATATCACCTCAAATATCAAAGTGGAACAGGATAAAACCTGAGACGTGATCGTGATGTGACGGATAATCCAGGGAGATGGCACAGAGCTGCTCCAGCACCTGCTCCCTCAGTCTGAGTTCAGCTGGACTGGAAATAAACTGGGCTTGGTGTGAAATCAGTGAGCTTCAGTCTTATTTTACTGATGTGAGCGCTCAGTAACTAACAAGAAACTATCACTGTTATTTTCATCATTCACATAACGAGTGGAGCTGTTTACCTCCCATATCCTGGATCTCCAGTCGGCCCACTCCACTGCTGCTGGGGGGCGTCAGAGACAACCACACCGGCTTCCATTTCTGAGGACAAAGAGAGACGTGAGCGCCGTGCTGCGTACAAACAGGACACGCCACATGAGAATTTATCAAAGGAAAACAAGGCTGTGGGTACGGAGGGCCCAGAGTGTCAAATGAAATGCATAAATATGTATCAATAAATTATTTAAAATATTCAAACATTTCATTGTTTTACAGTTTCATTAATTATTGCATCGTTCTGTGCAGCAGCTCATCGTGAAGTCATTTACATCAGTCACTGTAACTGCAGGTCATGGCGCATCGATCCCAGATCGCGATGCAACAAAACCTCACAGACAGCCGTTTCCATGGCAACGTGGACACTGCAGGGATAAAACAACAAAGCAGGGTCTCAGTCTGAGCTGTCCTCCTGTCCTCATGAGCCCACACTCCTGACTCTACCTGCCAAGTTCAAAGCTAAGAAGTACAAATTCTGTGTTCACTGGTTTTTAGATCAGGGTTAGCCCCGCCCCCTGACTTTGATGGGTGAAACCGTGAAATGCTTTAAATATTAAATTAGATTTTTTTTACTGATTAATTGTTCACTGGATTCATTCAATCATGTGTTTCACTTTGGGCACTCTTGGTCCTCCGTAGACAAACTCCTCCACCTTCTGCCTCGATGGCGTCAGCCTGAGCCTTTCCTTTATGAACGCCATGCATCAGAGAGGTCACGTCCGGCGTGTCCTACATGAGTACAGACCCTGCGCTCACCTATGATCTCAGTCCTTTCACAATAAAAGCAGGAACGCGTTACTACAGGTAAACGTTTGGCAGCTCGTCCTTCAGTAAAATGATCGTCTGTGATTTTTCCATTTTTCAGTCACAGTTTCGGGTTGGTGTTGTGGGTGTGCTCGTGACGTAAAGGAGTCGGTGAGCTCACACGGCGTGTGTGTGTACTTTGTTGTGCTGGAATGTGAAGCTGTGTTTCAACATGTTGGTTCAAACTCCCCGAGCCACAGAAACACTGAGATCCCGTCTTTGGTTTTTCCCTTTTCTCAGCCGTCAAATCAAAATGAAGTGTGACAAAATGTGCATCTTCCTCCCGTTTTTGTTAGTTATCTAC